>NC_083654.1:20249480-20259480 GCF_963576545.1 Limanda limanda
AGGGAAGGCAAAGCGGGATAAAAGGAAAGATGTGAAATATTGACGGGGATTTCTTTCACGGCTTTTCCCTTTGTTCTGGATTTAAGAGTTTTCTTTTTGCCGTTGCATGGACGATGGATTTGATTTCCTCTCACTGATCACGACGTTTACGATGGAGATGAGGTGAAATTAGGGTTTTGTTTCTGCAGGTTTAAAACCCTGATTCTTTGTGATGGAAGCTGGGAAAGAGAATCGATGAACTGCTTGAACTCTAACCCGCACCACAAAGTGGCAGCGACTTGGTAAAAGGGATTTTCTATTTTCATATTTTTCTCAAGTTGGCCTCAACTCGCTGCAGAAGGACGGACGTTTCCTGTACTTTTATGTCTTTCATTTACCGGATTGTTATTCAATTTTTCATGCAGGAAAGTCTTTGGGAACAAAGGAAGATAAAAGTGAAACACTTCCGTTGAGTATTGCCCTTTTCTATTCATTGCACCCCACGCAGCCTTTCTTTTATATAACAGAGAGTGGGTTTTCTCACCTTAAAAGGAGACTTGTACACTTCCCTGCTCGCCTCTCACCAGGACTGCTGGAGTCGTCCAAGCCCTCTCTGCCTTTTCCTGTTGTGCCACAGACAGGAGACCGGAGAGGAAGGAGGAGAGGAAGGAGGAGAGGAAGGAGCAGAAGAAGGGTACAAAAAGAAAAGGGGTTCAAGGATTCAGTGGCTTCACATGAAGATGGAAGAGAGAGGAGCTGGACTCTTTGTTTCTGACAGCAAGACAAACGGATGTCACCTGTCTGGTACTCGCCTCTCCTCTGACTAGGAGATAGGGAGATGATGATGATGACTGGTTCTTTCCCTCCCTCGCTCTGTCCATCCTTCCAGCTCTCCCTCATTCCCGACAGCGTCTCAGATAAACAGAGCTGCTGATTTAATATGTTGCCGCGGAGGAGGGCTGTCACTCTCACTCCCTCGCCGAGGCCGCTCAGCATCTCGGACTGACCACGGAAATGCACAAGTGTTGAAGTGACATAGACGAGAGCATCGGACCTCCTCAGCTGCAGGACAATGTGGATGATGACATTTGTATTTGTGATAATGTGAAACCTGAAGGATTTGTGCTATGCAGCCACATGGACTGTGTGATTCTGTGGATTATTGGACTGAGGACATTTGAAAGTGAAGGAATTCATCTTCCTCAAAGACCTTTCTTTTTCCTACTATTTTCTGTTTAGTTTCTGTAAGTTCCCTGCCCCACACAACCAGGTGTCTGTGGCAGACCTGGAGAAGTGAAAAGGACACGATGGGGAAACCTCTGAGCCGCCCGGACTGCCTGAGGCAGAACCCGCGCTGCCTCGGGAAAGGTGACGAGGACGAGGCGTACATCGAGGATTGCTACGTCCCCCAGAGATCCATCTATGATACCATGCGGATCAATGAGCAGATTGACCAAGGGGCCAAACTGTGTCAGCCCTCTCGGAGCACGCTAGGTTCTGGGGGGGAGGGGAGAGGAGAGGGAAGTACACTGTCCAGCAACGGCACCATCGGAGCTGATATCGGGGGTGTGTTCGTCTCCAGGAGTGTAGATAACGCCGGAGGAGTGAAGAAACTTGACGAGAGGGTGATCTTCGATGCCTTGAAGCTAACCGGGGATCTTCAGATTATGTCTCCACCGGTTGGCACTGTGGGTTCCGGTTTGCCTATCGCCCCGCCCTCGTCTGCCTCCGGGGGCGTGGCTGCAGTGGTGAAGCGGCGGCATCAAGGTGGCGATAAGAAGGACAATCCAAACCGGCGCTCGTGGAAAGCCTTCATGCCCCCGAGTTATCCAGAGTTTGCGGAGAGACTTGAGTTTTCGTCCGTTGACGGAGCAGAGAAGCGTTCGTCCAGTGCAGGGATTCCTCTTTCTCCTCTGCAGCCCATTCCCTTCCACCTACCCCCATCCACCCCGACCTCATCCTCTCCATCCTTACCTCCTTACACGCCCTCCCCTCTATCGTCTGCTCCCCACACTCCTCCCGTCTCCTCCTCGCCTGCCTTGACTCCCACGGTGAGTCCCGTGCCTCCTCTCCAGCAGCATCCGCTCAGCCGGCAGAGACAAGTTCATCCTTTGCTGCAGAAACAACACAAACACACTCACGCGGTGTCGTCTCCTTCCAAAGAACAGTTACCTGCCTTACGCCACAGCCAGTCGCCCCAGGTTTCTAGAAACACACCGGAGCACAGCCCCAGTATCAGAGAACCGGTCGAGAGACGAGTGCATCAGCACCGACGGACCACCAGCTCTTCTAAAGCCGTCATCAGGCAGATCCCAGAGGAGCCGCTCGAGTTAGTGAAGACCTCAGACTCCGAGAGGGACTCCCCTCTTTTGGACCAGGACCTGGGGGACAGTGCCCCTCTCCTCCCACCAAAACCAGTGTTCTGCCCCCCCACCAAGGCCCGCACCTGGCCGCGCAGTATGACGACAGGGAGAAGAGCCCAGCTGGGGCTGAGGCACAACTTCCCAGTGCTCCCCCCTTTGCCTCCTCTGTTAAGTGAGGAGAGCAACACAGACGAAGAATCCCTTTATCTTCTAGATCCCCCATCTCCATTCCTAAAGGAGGAGGAGGGGTTGGTGTATGGGGGTCTGCCTCTCTCCCCCTGTGTGAGTCAGGAGGGAGGTGATGAGGGTCTGCTGGGCTGGGGCGCCCCGGGCACTGAGCTCAGACACCGAACAGCCTCTGAGCTCAAGTTTGAGGAGGATGAGCTCAAGATACTTCAGGATCTGGAGGATGAAGAACAGGAAGAGTGCGGCGAAATAACCGAGAGGGAGGAGGCATGGGAGAACGAAAAGCAAAAAGAAGAGAAGAGAGTTCAGAGAGAGGAACGGGAGTGGGAGGCGGTTCTCAAATTAGAGAACAGGGAGATTATTGACCAGTCTTGGGATAAGGAGATACTGGAATCAGAGGGCTGGGATTTAACGGGCTCTTCTGGACATTGGCCTTTATTGACCCCCCCGACAGGGTTTGGAGGCCCCGGGGCCCACAGTGCCTCACCTTGCCCCAGCTCGGCAGCAGAATCAGATGACCTCTTCCTAGAGCTGGAGAGGCAATGTCTGGAGGATGAAGGAGAGGAGGGGGTGGAGATGAGTGTAGACCCTGAGCCTCTCGATCCTTACACACTTCCTTGTTTAGAGGAAGAGGAGAAAGAGGAGGAAGGAGAGACAGTCTGGGTAGATTTTCAAGGAACTCTTCCTCTAGATGCAGTTATCGCTCAAGAGCCCGATAGCTTAGCCTCCGATTTTCAGGATGATACAAAGGACACAGACTTAATTCACTTTGAGCACTTAGAGGATATCGGGAACTTTGACCTGATGCGAGCTCAGGACTGTGAAAAGGAACATGGATTAATTGATGAAGACTGTGATGTTGACTCTACCGAGGAAAAGGCCGAGGTTGAGGAGGAAGAAATGAGTTACCCAACAGAATCAGCTCTAGGCCAACAAGTGGAGTCAGACTCCAGCGGTGTCCACATGTCCCAACCGGACAGAACCGGTATCAGTGACATCACTCCGACAGACTGTGAACACGGGAAACCTGCCCAGACCGAAACCGACCCAGATAGCGGAGCATCGTCAGAGCGGGATGTGGAAGACTGTGGAGAACGAGCCGCCTCTCCATCTCGCTGCCCTCTGAACCCTTACGCTGAGGAGCTGGAACAAGTGGAGGAGGAAACCGAGCAGGATGAAGGAGAAACTAAAGAGGAAGAGGAGTTAGGAACAGAGTGGGATGTGTACGACCAATCCGAGCCAAGTTTGGACAGCAGCGAAGGAGTTCTCATGGATCCGTCCCATGAGCCTCTGCACACGGTTGAAAAAGAAACCGACAATGAATGTACAAAGGATGTTGACGTTCAAACTTCCTGTCAGGACGATGCTGTCCCCTCGGAGATTAGTGAACCTGCCGTGGAAACAACGTGTGACACAGAAGGGACGTCCTCTTCATCAGAGACTCAGAACCATGCTGTCCCGACAAATGTAGTCTCAGAACTGGACATACCCGAAAAAGACTCACATCTGTCCACAGAAGTGAGAACTAGCTCCCCAAACTCAGACTGTGCTCCTCCTCTATTCCCTCAAGAGACAGACGGTGCCCCCCCGTGCTCTTTACCTCAGTCTCCCTCCAAATCAGACTCTTGTGGTGCAGGTCTGGACAGTAAAGACTCAGAGGCCTTTGTGATATCAGATAGTTTTGTTTACCTGGCTGTGTCTGCACCTCCCCAGTACCCCAATGACTGTCCTCCTTCTCCCCTTGTGGACTCCATCCCCCCAAGTCCTGTCCCCAAACCTCCCTGCTGCCTAGACCCAGAGGAAGAGGAGGAAGGAGCCTTCCTCTCCCCTGACAGCTTTGTTTACATGGCAGCACCTGAACGGCCCCAACCCGGGCCCTCGGACGTGGGCTCAGCCTGCGAGGACACTCAGGAGCTGGACATGGACTCGTACTCTGAAGGGACCCAGTCTGGGATGGATGGGGTCGAGTTCGTCCTCGGCTCCATGACGGGGGACAGCGACTGGGAGTCGGACGGCTCCGCTCTGGACTTTCCTCAGCTCATGTCCAGGGACCAGGCCTGGGACCAACTCGAACCAGGTCTGCTACAGAGTCTATTCACACTGCCAGAGACAAGCCAGGGGCCGACCTTCAGACCCCAGGAAGAGGAGCCTCAGCGGGGGGCCACAGCTCGGCACACGGACCCCCGGCTAGAATCAGGACCAAGCTCGGAAGCAGAGGATGAATCAACAGATATTTTACCATTTTGTGACGATGACGCTCAGGCAGAGGTATGCGCTCTTTTCAAAACTTTGATAAATAACTAAGATAATTATTTCCATGTGAAAAAGATATTGCTCTATTGGATTTGTCTTGATTCTATGAGCTACTTCCTTCGCCTTATTCTGTAGATGCACTTATCTAGATATTACACAGATTTCAGTGCCAAGGATTTGAATTGACCTTCAGACACGTTGGTTTATTGATCTACTTTGTCTAATGAAAGAAGATTGTGAGGTGAAGAGGATTCGCTCAGCAGAAATTAGCTTTTTCGAAAAATGAAAGGATTCGATGCGGCCGAGTCACGACGTAGCGTGGAAAAAGAATCAGGGTCCGTGGAGCCGAGCGTTTCGTGCAACTCGTGTAGACATAGCATGGAAAATGTATGCTGGGTGGTACAGACGGGGGGGGGGAGTTATGTAGACGCCATAATTAGCTAGCTGTGTTTCAGTTGTGGGCTTTAGATGATTGCAATATGATGCACAGAGGGTGGGCTTTGCGGCTTGTGGGAAACTTCCCTCAGGGTCACTCGGTGTGTGTGTGTGTCTGCGTTCGGTGTATGGTTGTGTGTGTGTTTGGGTTTGGGTTTGGGTGGGGGTCAGTGCTAATCTGAAGTGCATGCACATATCTGAGCAGGATCACGTGTTTGTTTGTGTGAAGCTCAAAGAGCCGGAGCCTGCAGGCCTCTTCACAGTGTGGATCTCAAGAGCAGAGTTAGCAACATCCATCTCAGGGGCCTGCAGTGTGTGTTGTGTGTTTACGAGGCACAGAATCGTGTGTTTCCTCTCAAAGTCACGGGTGCTGGACGCGTCCCGGCGGTATGCAAACATCCAGAGCAACACAGGCTGGAGTCAGTGGAGCAGGAGATCTGACTTCTGAGAATGTGTCCGTCCATGTGACTGTGGCACTTCTCCCTGTCGATTCAGGATCGTTCCCCGGCCCTCTACCTCTGTGTTTGCATCAGAGTGTGTGTCTGTGTGTATGTGTGTATGTGTGTGTGTGCACCTGTATCCCAGTGGGCCAGTGGGTTCGACAGCCGAGCTGCTGTGACTCAGTGTCTGGCCCAGATTTCAACATTTCTTCCCGCACGCAGCCTCTGTTTTTAAACCTGATTCCTGCAGCATAACGTTATGATATTAGTTGTCAGTTCCTGTTTTTTTAAATATAGACAGGATGTCGTCGTGGCTAAAACAAAACCAGATCCTCTGTGGATCAGTGGCTCTCAAAGCGCCCACATTCCAAACCTGTCAGTAGAGATTCAGGCAGAGAAGATAAAAACATAGTTTTAACACAAGCCGACACAATCTGAGGTTCTACACATGGGTCCAATCCCAGGATGACGTCGTGAACTGTGGTTTCTGTTTTATTGATTTTATTATAGTTTCCATCAGGAAGAAGTTGCCTGACCTGACACAACTCATTTCCTTTTTATGATAATATGAATTCTATATGCGTGTGTTTGTGTGTCTGTGTGTGTTATCGCTCCACGTCTGTTTGTTCTCTCTTCAGTCACAGCCTCCCTGGCTTCAGTTTAATTTAATCACATGTCCTGATCGCTCAGCCTCAGATCGAGCAGAAGAGAATTACAGTCAATAACAAAAATGAGACATATTTTTGGGAAGGAAAAGTATAAAACCATGTCTGTTATCTCTCAAGGCTTGTATGCAAGTACAATTAACTTTGTGTACTTTATAAACTCCAGGAGACTTGTTGTGTTTGGCTCAAACTTAGTAGAACAAACTTTTGAACACAAACTGTTCACTTTGCACGAATTGAGAACAGATTTTTTTTTAAATGTGTTTTCTCTGAGCAGATAAATGATTCCTTAATGTTACCACAGAAACTCTGAATCCTTTAGTGATGAATAATAGATGATGATTTGGAAATTTGTCCAGTATTTGTACACAAGGTGAAAAAGTTGAGACAAACTTCATGCAGCCACTCCCCCCTAATTCCTCCCCCTCCTCCCCCGCCTCCCCCTCCATGCTTGGACGGTTTTGTTGCTGTGATAAGGAGGTGAGAGGTAAATACTGTGGCTCTCAGTGAGGGGGGGGGGCTACACAAACAGTGTGTGAAGTTGTCTGGGGAATATAAACTTAGATATGAGATAAGAATGTGCCAGGGCCAACACCGGAGCTGTGGCCCGTCTGTCTCTGCTCTGTTTCTGTCTCACCTCTCCGGCATGTTGCTTTCTCTCGACTCTCACCCGTCTCCTCCCTTCTTTTATTTCTCTCTCCTCCAATTGGGGCTCATTCTACAAATCACATCTACGGGGGGGTTTCTTTGTCGCCGAGGCCTTTTTCTGATTGAGTGCAAAAAACAATCGCTCGTGTTAACTCGCTGATTGGAATTCATTGAAAAGGAATGATGATGGAAGAGGAAAAATGGCGAGGAGAGATAGTGAGAGGATTTGGAAAAAGACAAAGAAGCAGACACAGGAAGAGTTGTGAGGTTGGGAGGAGGAGGCCATTGTTTTCACGGGGGTGCACCTTTTAACACGACATGGGGCTTTAGTACCGTGATAAGAGAACGCCGCTGGCAGGCGCACACAAGCAGAAGGTCTTTGGATTAATATGAAGCTCATTTTAAAGCACTGTGTGTGTCTGTGTGTGTGTGCGTGTGTGCGTGTGCAAACAACAAACAGGCAGACAGACAGATGGACGAGCTTTGCATGCTGTTTGATGAACTGGGAAGAGGGAACATACTGTGCAGACTGACCAGTGGCAGTTTATATACAGACTGGGAGACAGACGCATCTGAAGTTATATTTTTTCCCTTCGTAAACCAGCAGCTTTTGTTGGTTGTAAGTCGCTTTCATGGTTAAACGAGTCTTAAATACTGTCTCAAATCTTCTTAAATTAGGTCAATAGAAGTATTAACTCATGTCACATGCAGTAATTAGAGGTCTTCTGCTGCTACACTGCGTATATCTGATATTTCAGATGTCTCGTACCCTGTATTATAACTCTAGCAGATTTATCCCTTTTTTAATGAGCTGAAATCACCTCTGATCCATTTAAAGAATCTAAATGAGATTAACTGTGGCTGTAAGTTTTTACAACATTTCCCCATTTTGGTTCAAAAATGATTTTCAATACCAGATGGAAAAACAGGAACAAACGGTCCAGAAACAGACGAGGCGGTGAAAGAGGGAGGGAGAGAGAGAGAGAGAGAGAGAGAAACAGGTTGCTCTGGCAGCTCGTACATTTTGTGTTTTTGATTGATGTGATAATTCTGGTTCTGAACAAACCGCCTCCGGGTGAAACCTGTGAAAGACGGAGGAGGCAGAGACATTAACGACCACAGACCAGCATGAACGACAGGAAAGACATTTATCTCCCTCCGCATTTGGATTTAGTTTCGCTTAAAATTAAATAAGTAAACCAAATATTTTAAAGCTTCAATTTGAAACCCTCTCACAACGACAGCACATCTTAAAGTTTCTCTCTCATGTAAATCCTACATCACTCTCTCTCTGCTGGTCTCACTGGGAGTTGACCAGCAGCACGAACATCCCACAGTGGAAAGAGCTGTATTTGCATGAAAGAAAGTAAAGGGGCTGTGTGTGTTCAGAAGAATTAATATACGTAAAAAAAAAGAAAAAGAGAATAATATGGTTTAAGCCGGTTTGTTTTGAATGCAGGTCACATTTGCATGAGATTTGTTTCCGTGTGTGTTTGACGTTTCAAACAAGGACGCCGGCTTCAAATCAGATTTCTGAACCCATTAACTCCATCCATCCCTGTGTCGCTGGCAGAATGGTTCAGACTTTGGAAACAGATTTATTCCGTTTCCTTCCTCCCCCTCTTTCCTGGTTGCGTTAAAAGAGAAAGGAGGGAGTGAGGAAGGACGAGGGTTGAAAGCCAGGAAGAGCGAGAGACGAGGGCCGAGGCAGGAAGGAAGCGAGAGGGAGAGGGGTGAGATAGAGGAGGTGTTTGGGGAGTAAATAGGAGTCACTGATAGTCCCTTTGTTGTTGGTTGGAGTGAAGTGCAACTCAGGAGGAGAACTTAACTTGACTGTTTCATTTCATCTCATTCAGTTCTTAGAGGATCACTGCTCCTGTCCTTCTGCTTCATAATCAATAATTATTTATTTAATCGTGGCAGGAGGGTCGGTTAAACCTCTTAAGAGGCGATTGAAATTCGCCTAAAACGCCTGTTTGAGGAGTACCCAAATTAAATTGGTAGCTGTTCTTGAACCATTTGGAGTACATGCATGATCTTGGTCTCTTTTGACACGTAACATTCTGAACTTTCCCCCCCCATCAGAATCACTCTAAGTGCTACTGGCATTGAGTAATAGCAGTTGGAACACAGTGAAGTAGAAGGTTTTTATTTTCGCCTGAATATTTTTGGTAAACAGATGCCTGCTGATGACTCTAGCTGGGACTTATGAGCTGGGAAACACACTGGGACCCTAGCATGAAGCCTTGACTAGCCCAAGTTCAAATTTGATAACAATACCACAGAAAATGAATATTTGACAGATTTTTTCCTAAGGGCATGTATAGGCGTTTTCCACAAAGGCCATTTGGAGACTCCAAAGGACGCTTTGTAACCATGGTAACCAACCAGGCTAAAAAGGCTAATTTTACACTCAAAATCAAACTTTTATGTAAAGGAGACAAAACCGGTCATATGGTTTAAAATTTAAACAAATAGAGACAACTTTTAAAAGATGTTCAGAAAATACACATACAACTCTAGTCTATACTCCCATAAAATTAAAAAAGTTCCTGAGACATTTCTCATCTTCTAACATGTAAAAGATGATGATTTTTGATATATTACCACCAGTGGAGTTTTTGTAGTACTGTAAGTTATGTCAGGAGTTTACGTGTCTCCTCCTCCGTTCCCATCCTGAAACTGACGGATGCTGTGGACACTCGTCCTCAACAAGTCCGTCCCTCTACTCAGCTGTTATCAGCTCGACAGATGAGAGTTAAATATAGAGCATCCACACATATGTTCATATGCAGCAAACATACAGAACTCTGCTCAGACTCCAATAAAGACCAAGAAACTTTATTTATTAAAGGCTCCTGCTCAGTTAGAGGTAAATGTCACTGCTGTGAATTCCATAGAATGAAACCATGTCAGAGTCATGTGTTCCTCTGGTCTCGGTGTTCCTGCTTGTACAGTAGTTTTAAAGAAACCTCACATTCCTGTTTCTTCTCACTCACACACAGTGTCTCACCTGATTCGCTGCCTGAGG
>NC_083654.1:20261980-20354480 GCF_963576545.1 Limanda limanda
ACTTTCAGGAACTTGAAGAGTGTCCTTCACTGTAAATGACTTTAATGACTTAGGACTAGGGTTGCAAAGGGGCGGTAGGTTTCCGGTAAATTTCCGGAAACTTTCAGGAAACTTTCCATGGGAAGTTTAGCTCGGGAATTTTGGGAATTTGGAAAAAAAAAAAAAAACTACGCAAATTCAACGCTGAGCAATAAAATATTCATTCCAAACTCTATTTTAAAGATGTATGGAATGCATCCTGCACACTACATCACTATTGAGGCCTGCTGTAGAGTGCAGGACTAGTCAGGTAAGTTTCCATGATATTACTGGGGAAAATATATGAGCATGCTGATTGAGGATTGTTCATCTGTTCATCTAGCCTATTTCCATTCATTTATCCATCAATTGTAAAATATGTTTACAGACGATTCCAATTGTTTGGCTAACTATTTATATCTCTGGCATTGCATTAGTGTTTTTTTACAAACACTTTTCTCATCTTATTCTACAGAACAATGCCACGTGCACTCTCTCATGTGTGGAGACATTTCACCTCATCCAATGTAGAAGGAAAGGCTGTGTACATTTGCAAATACTGTGCAAAGACCTATGTTAAGAATGACACAACGATGCAGAAGCATATAGTCAAGTGCCCAAAGTTTCCTCAGGGCTCAAATCAGCCTATGACACAACAAAATGTTTATATTTATGTCTGTATATGACAAGGTAAATACAGTTAGTATAAATTACCCACAACATTTCCAGTTTATTCCCGTTAATTCCCGTATATTCCCGTGTATTCCCGTTTATTCCCATGGAAAGTTTCCAACTTTGAATATTCCCGGAATTTTGCAACCCTACTTAGGACTGTACATTTTCTTGCTGTATTTAAAATACAATTGAAGAAATATATTTAAATTGAATGGTTGTGGATGAATCTCCCGGACCGAGCTTCAAACTCTTTCACTGACTCGTCCCAGTTCCTCTCTGAGAGACGTGTGTTGGTCTCTGCTTCGTCTTCTCTGCTCAGTGAAGTCGAGTCTGGTTTCGTTAAGTGTCGCATGGCCGCTTCTATTGTCATCACAAGATGGCTCCAGCCCCACACACGTGTTGGTCTGTGTGTGTGTGTGTGTGTGTGTGTGTCGTGTTGGGTGTGATTAAGTGAAGGTTGTGTGCACTCATGCAATTCTGCTAGTGTACTCCACAATGTGTGTGTGAGTTGTCGACTCAGCCTTTTCCAGGCGTCCCCTCACTCCTCTAACCCGCTAATCCCTGTAATCCCCTCTCTCCCCCTCCTCTCCTTCCCTCCTCCCTCCTCCCTCGTTCCTCCAGCTCTCTTCCTGTCTCCCACTCCTCTCTTGTCTCTGCACATCCCTCCGTCTGTCCCCCAGTAACGTCTCACTTCTATATGTAGGTGCACAGTGTGGCACAGTTCGCTTCCACTTTGTCGTCATGCAGACTGAATGTGTGGTTTATTTCTGACAGCGCCGGCCTCATGCACTCGTCTTCTCTTCCCTCTTCTTCTGTTATTCATTCACTTATGATGCATCTCTCTGTTTTCCCCAGGCTGTGGAGAGAGAGCAGGTGGACAGCATCCAACCCAAGCTGCAGCACGTCAACGCCGTGGGTCAGGGTCTGATCCAGAGCGCCGCCAAGCACACGGACACGCAGGCGCTGGAGCACGACCTGGAGAGCACCAACCTGCGATGGAACTCCTTCAACAAGAGGGTGCGACTCACAGACACACAAATATACAATATGCACTAAGGAAAGGTGTCAGGAAACAACAACTCAGCTGATTGGTCAACTGCATCAAAGAAAGAGACTTTATTTTGTATTTTAAACACCTTAGATTATCATATTGATTAACAGATAAGGAATCAAAGAGTCAGTTGTTGGCTTTAGTTTGAAATGTGGGTCATTAAGATGTGATTTGATTCTGCAGTTTTTTTTAAATCCTTCTCTCCTGTGTTCAGGTGGCCGAGCGGATCGCCCAGCTGCAGGAGGCCCTGTTGCATTGTGGGAAATTCCAGGATGCTCTGGAGCCTCTGCTGAGCTGGCTGAGCGACACAGAGGAGCTGGTGGCCAATCAGAAGCCTCCGTCCGCAGAGTACCGAGTGGTCAAGGCCCAGATCCAAGAACAGAAGGTATAATCATGTCTTTTCAGAAACACATCAAGTATTTTATATCTTCAGGTCTCAGTTTGATGAGGATCGGTTTTTTCAGCCTGCTCACATTTTCCAGTTTCGGATTTGAACCTTTGACCTTTCGAGTTCTTAACTTCTGCCGCCCACACTCGTCTGTGTTTGAACTCTCACTGAAAATACCAAACCCCCCTGTTTATCAGAGTTTGAATTCAAATTGATATTCAGATGTCCTCAGTGTCCTTTCACCACAAACAGTAGATATTTGAATGTCAAACACACACACACACACACACACACACACACACACACACACACACACACACACACACACACACACACAGTCAGTGATCTGTCTGCCTGGCATCCAAACGCCCCAGTTGACCGTCTGCCAGTCACACTGGCATCAAAACAGGCCCATTCACTCATGGTGGATTCGTATTGTTTTCACACACACGCACACACACACACTAACACACACACACACACACAGGCAGACACGCACACAGATTATTTTCCCTGTTTATCCTGCATACACTTCCTGTGTTTGTACACATCAGAGAGCTCCAGTCTTGACCAGCGATCAATCACAAGTGTTTACGTCCGTGACCGAGAGTGGTGTCGGTGTTTGGCTTAAAGGAGTTAACTGTAGAGACGTGGATTCCAGAGATGAACCGGGGGGGGTGTCGCTATCTAAAGCAGGAAGGAAGTAGGTTCCTGTCTGTTGCTTTTTAATGCGACAACAGTTTACTCCTGAGTAAAGTGAATGAAAGTTTGCTCTTTAAGTCGATTAAATCGTTAATAATTCATGTGTAGAACAAACTTTTTAAAAGATATCTCCTGACCTTATGAGTTATTTCCTGAAGCTCTGATGAAAAGTTTAAAGAGCTATTGATTAATGAAGTTAGCTCCTCTGAAAATAGAGGTCACCAGTGGGAGGGAATATCTGTTACTTTACTATTTTACTTATTAACTTCATACAACTTCATTTATTTAGTGTAACTCGGTGGAAACAAAGATCCACAACAACCAACAAACATTTATTTACATTTCAAGCTTCTTCACTTCTTCATTCTCTGACACAAATACCATCTTACAAAACTTTGTTCTGCCACAGAATACTTTGTACTACGTCATTTTTGAGGCTGCAGTTTATATTTATATACTTTTCAGAATCAGAATCAGAAGGTATTTATTGCCAAGTAAGTTAACACCTACCTGGAATTTGCTCTGGTTATTTGTCCATACAATGAACATAGAAACATAAAAACACAATAAATACACCACACATAAGTAAAACAATAATAATAATAAAAAAACAATATATATTTACTCACTATTTACTTCTTATTTACTCACTTTTTCTAATATTTATACAAGGAAGCATTTATTTAGACATAAACATATCTATATCAAAATATATAAAAGACAAACGATATAAAAAGTGAAGTAAAAAGTGAAATTCAATGGTGTCATGTGAGACTGAATATTAGAAACACCTCCTGCACAGTTGAACCAATCCCGAGTGTTTGTCTCCCTGCAGCTGCTCCAGAGGCTGCTGGACGACCGGCGAGCGACGGTGGAGATGATCCGAGCCGAGGGCGAGAGGATCGCCGCCACGGCCGAGTCTCAGGACCGAGAGAAGATCCAGACTCAGCTGCACCAGCTGGCAGAGAGGTGGAGCGAGCTGCTGGACAAGGCCGGCGCCAGGTCAGTGTCGGGGGGGGTTCAGGGCTGAGGAGGACGTGGGTATAAAGTGTCAATCATCTGTCATCGCCCGACTTGACCTCTGACCTCTCTGTGCAGTGAGAAAAGAAAGGAATTCCACTTAAGTAATTATGAAGAGGTTTCATGTGACAGCCGGGGATTATCCTTTTGGGGGATTTCAGTCTGTGATGAATTTAGACACAAAACAGCACAAACGTCAATTTGAAAAGAAAAGACAATATCACTGTAAATATGTGTTTATATAGATAGATAGATAGATAGATAGATAGATAGATAGATAGGTAGATAGATAGATAGGTAGATAGGTAGATAGATAGATAGATAGATAGATAGATAGATAGATAGATAGATAGATAGATAGATAGATTACTTTATTCATCCCCGAAGGGAAATTAGGTCGTCATAGCAGCTGGTATATTTGAATACAATAAAATACAATACAATAGAATAAAATAAAAAATATTGAGGTAGAAAGAATAAAAACAGAAACACAAGATAAATATGTAGATAAGGTGCAGTGGCAAGATGATGGTAATAGTACTGATGATATGATGGTAATGTTATTGTTAGACAGTATATACATTTAGTACAGTATATAATATAACATAATATATATTTATATATGATAGTAATTATACCAATATAATAGCAGTATATAGTTATAATGGCAGCAACAGTATATATAATAATAATAGTAAATATAATAATAATAATAATAACATGTACATATGCATAAATATGTGTATATAGACTTATATATACAAAGAATATACAAAGAGTATGATATAATATGATATGATATATAGTAGAGGTATAAATATAAGTATTTGACTATACAATAGATAATATAATATACTATGAGTGTAAGAATATGTAGACAGAGTGTGCAAAAGACAATATTATTGTATAAAATGATATATAATATCAATATGGTTTATATTAAAACATATCACATATGATGTGAAGTAAGTGTTGTTGATGAAACACTAACAGCATGTTGTCCTGTGGACTCTGCTGTTCTTATTTAATGAAATCACTTTAAAGCTTTTCCCTTCATTCGGGATCGTTGGTTTCTTTTCAATGCAAATCCTTATTAAAAGTGTTGACAACATTCTTTATGCCTGGCAGCTTGTTCTTAGGAACGATATTATTGCACTTTCTGTCTCAAACACACGATCATTTGATCAGTTTATGAAATTCACCTGGCAGCGGTGTGACACTAAGTCCGGCCCCATTTACGCAACAAGTGAGAGAGTGAAAGTAATAACACGCCAATAAAAGCTCTGGACCTCCTCCTCTTATTCTCCTGGTCTCCTCATCACCCTCCCTCCCTCCCTCCCTCCCTCCCTCCCTCCCTCCCTCCCTCCCTCCCTCCCTCCCTCCCTCTCGTCCCTCAGGCAGCGCCAGTTGGAGGAGCTGCAGGTTCTGGCTCTTCACTTCCACGAAGCCCTGGAGCCGATGGGAGAATGGCTGAGCGCCACCGAGAGACGCCTGAGCTCCGCCGAGCCCATGGGAACCCAGACCGCCAAGATCTCCCAGCAGATCACCAAGCACAAGGTAGCGTCCGGCCGCTCGGGGACAGAGACCGGATCTGGTTTTACTTCAGATTGTAGAATCAAACAAAAGAAAACGTTAGGAGTCACAGGAATCCTCTCAGTCGCAGACTCGTCGATCTACAGGTTCAACTTATTAACTTTACATGTTGCTGAGACTCCAGTTGTTTGAGGGATCAAAGGGAAAACACAGACACACATTTACATAAAGGAAACTTCAAATACAACTTCATTTATTTAGTGTAACTCGTCGGAAACAAAGATCCACAACAACCAACAAACATTTATTTACAATTCACGCTTCTTCACTTCTTCATTAAGTTTTAATTTATTCCTTTAAGTTCAGCTCCTGGATTTAATCTAAGTTGTTCATCTCATTTATCCATCGATGTTTATGATTTCCTGTTCATCTATGATTTTGTCATTTGCATCCTCATATTATTTTATCTGTTTTTTCCGTTGTTTTGCTTTTGTTTTCTCACTTTTCTTCATCTTCTTATAAAACACACACACACACAACACACACACACTGATATACACACACACACAAACACACACGTACACTTCCCAGGCGATCCAAGAGGACGTGTCCTCGAGAGAATCCGAGGTCGACCGTCTCGAGTCCCTCAGCCAATCGCTGACCCCGCTCAGCTGCGCGGCGGACCGTGATTGGTTGAACGAGCGCGTGGGCGCGGTGAGGTCGGGTCACTCGGAGCTCACCGATTGGTCCTCGAGGCGAGCCGGCCTATTGGAGCAGGCGCTGGCCAACGCTCGGCTGTTTGGAGAGGACGAGGTGGAGGTGCTGAACTGGCTGGCGGAGGTTGCTCAGAGGCTCGGGCAGGTCTCCGTCCAGAACTACCAGCCTCAGCTGCTGGCCGAGCAGCACAAACACACTCTGGTACGACTCCGGCAACACAATGAACCACAAAGAAATGTAATCCAGGCTCGATATTGTACAGTGTAACCACGAAGCTCAGGAGGAACCGGGACGTGACGACTGAAGGACGGTGACGGTGTTTCCCTCCGAGTGAAACACGTCTGCACACGTTTTAAATTTAAACCATAAACACTTTGTGGTGGGAAACGTATTCACAGAAGATTGACACAAAATAATAATTACCTACACCCTGAATCTCATGGGATTATGAGAATAAAGAGCAGATTTGAAAGATTCGTCACTTCGAACCTTTGGAAAAGTTTCCCCGTTGTTGTTTTAACACTTTTCATCCTGACGTGTGTGAACTCTGATTCTTTGTCTTGGCTCAGTCTCTGAATGAAGAGATCGTGAGCAGGAAGAAGACCGTGGACCAGGCCATCAAGAACGGACAAGCTCTGCTCAAGCAGACCACAGGTAACACAACACTGTGGTTTCCCCTCAGCAGCAACACACCTGGATGTGGATCCAACGCAAACACACACACAATCCTATAATATGTATTGTGTTAGCTTTTGACTTTTAGCATCCATGATCAGAAACAGGTTGAGATCCTGTGTTTCCAAAAGCAAAGATTGTGAAACTTTAATTGCTTCTGCATTTATTTCCCCATTTTTTTTTTTTGTGTAAGTTTTCTAAGAATCTCTCCAAGCGGCTCAGACTGAATTCAGACTCAGCAGCAGAAACACAGTTTTCCTTGTAGTTTCACATCCAAACCAAATATCTTCAGATCAGCGGTGAACCAAACTCAAACATCTGCTCCTCCACAGATCCTGATATTAGAGAGCGTGCAGACAGGCAGCACTGTGGAGTAGGGATGGGGGGAAAAATCGATACAGTTACAAATCGTGATTCTTGTGAATGACGATTTTAAATCGCCATGCTGCCTCCCAAATCGATATTTTTTATTAAAAACATATTTATTGGTTTATACGGGGGGGATATATGGAGGGAGCAAGTTGACCAGCTCTTGTTTTTGCACAAGAATCTAAACTCACCCAAGCACTAGCTTTGTATCGCTTACATGCAAACAACAATAGCCTACTTTTTGTTTATTTCAAAATTTATATTTTAAGTAAACTTTTATTCATTCTGTTTAATTGACCTTTTATTTATTGTTTAAAAGTAGCCTAGGTGGCATACATTTCTTAATCTGTCAGTTTGTGTGCAGTTGACAGGAGCTATACAATAATAGGGCACATTTTTATTTATTTTCTCTATTGGCTGCCCGGCAGTCATTAAGTTAATGTTAATATTTGAAATAAAACTGGTAAAGCTCTAAGTGACTTTGACTGTGTTGTATTTGAAGGTATGATTCAACATTTTTCCATGGTCCAGTATTTAAAAAAAAAAAGAACCAAAAGAAATACTTCAATGCTGCTTTCCCCTCTAACTTTAAAATATTGTATTTTACAATTAAATGTAGATAGCCTGTTATATATTTGAAGACCAATGTCATCTGTATGAATATGAGAATGAAAGAACAAGGAAATGTTTGGACAATCTGAAGTGGGTCATAGCTGTTAATATTGAGGTGATATAATATATAGTAATTGTTGATTTTCAATCATGAATACTGACGTCTGTAAATACACACTTAAATATATTTCCCATATTATAACACTCATTCTTGCCAGAAGTGCCTTTTGAGTACTTAATGCTTTATGTACTAATTTGCTTTATGTACTAATTTCTAGATTTTTTTCTAGATATCGAATCGCAATACATATCGTATCGCCACCTAAGTATCGTGATAGTATCGTATCGGGAGGTCCCTGCAGATTCCCGTCCCTTCTGTGGAGGCTTGTTGCCCGGTCCACACACATGAAGTATTTACATGTTTAGACCAAGTGCTCACGAAGCTGTCCATCCACGTTAGGACTAGCGACTGCAGAGAGGAATAGAAATAAGTCTCTTTCTTGACCGATCAGGATTATGAAAGCATCAGGACCAGTTCTCACCTCCTCTCACTGACCCGTGCTTGGCTCTGCAGGTGAGGAGGTTCTCCTGATCCAGGAGAAGCTGGACGGCATCAAGTCTCGCTACGCTGAGATGACGGCCGGCAGCAGCAAGGCGCTCCGCACCCTGGAGCAGGCGCTGCAGCTCGCCACGCGATTCGCCAGCGCCCACGAGGACATCAACCAGTGGCTGGACGGCGTGGAGGCGGAGCTCAACAACGTGGAGCCCGACGCCTCGCCAGCCTATCAGGAGAGGCAGAAGGTGGGAGGATAGATCCAGCAGCACGAAGAGAGAAGCTACTGTGTTGATAACTCGAGTCTGTGATATTATTCTCAGCTGTTCCACTGTCGGCGTTTCCATAGCAACATTGATTTCTCTGAACTCAATAAGCTTCTAAAGGCTGTTGAAAGGATTATTGTCATTTCATTTGCAGCTACTGTCCCACATAATAAAATCAAAGCAGTGTCAGTAACAGCAAAGAAACAAAGACACACTGGTTCTATTTAGATTTATGAATGAAATGTTTTCATCTGATTTGTTAAACGACTCGTTCTCTTTCACAGGAGCTGAAGAAAGTGTCGGCGGAGAAGCGCCTGGTGCTGGACACGGTGAACGAGGTGGGCGGAGCTCTGCTGGACCTGGTGCCGTGGCGAGCCAGAGAAGGCCTGGACCGCCTGGTCGCCGACGGCAACCAGCGCTATCGCCAGGCCGACGAAACCATCACTCAGCGGGTGAAGCTGGTGCAAGCTGCCATCCAGAGGTCTCAGCAGGTGCTGCAGGCAGATCACCCACAGACACACAATCTTCAGCTGGTTTCTTTAAATGACATGAGTGTTTTAAACGTCTCCTCCTCCTCCTCCTCCTCCTCCTCCTCCTCCTCCTCCTCCTCCTCCTCCTCCTCCTCCTCCTCCTCCTCCTCCTCCTGCAGTACGAGGAGGCCGTGGACGCAGAGCGGGCCTGGGTCGGCGAGACCGAGCGTAAGCTGGCGTCTCTGGGGCCCTTGAGTCTGGAGCCGGACGTGACCGTGGCTCAGCTGCAGGTGCAGAGAGCCTTCAACATCGACATCATCCGGCACAAAGACACCGTGGACCAGCTCCTCGGCACCAGGGAGGAGATCCTGGAGACCTGCAGCGAGGCGCAGAAGGAGGCGCTCATGGTGAGTCGCTGACGGACAAGCTGCATGTCATTGCTGACTTGACCTCTGACCCCTCTGTGGAGTGAGAAAAGAAAGGAATTCCACTTAAGTAATTATGAAGAGGTTTCATGTGGCAGCCGGGGATCAGCCGACCTCTTGGGGGATTTCAGTCTGTGATGGATTTAGACACAAACGTCAATTTGAAAAGAAAAGACAATATCACTGTAAATATGTGTTTATATCAGTGAGGATACATTAACAGCAACTGAACTTATTTAATTAAATCTCTTTAAAGCTTTTCCCTTCATTCGGGACCGTTGGTTTCTTTTGGGAACAAACACGCAGATCACAATAAAAAAGGCATCGTGAAAACTTCTGATATCTCAGATTCGTCTTCTCAATGCAAATCCTTATTAAAAGTGTTGACAACATTTTTATGCCTGGCAGCTTGTTCTTAGTCACAAATCATCTGAGGGGAAGTTGTAATATCTCTGTGTGACTCCACCCGCTCCTCCAGGTTAAGACCGATTCTCTGAGTTCTGGTTACGAAGCCGTGAGCCAGAAGCACGGCGAGCGCTTCTCGGCTCTGGAGCAGGCTCAGGTTCTGGTGGCTCGGTTCTGGGAAACCTACGAGGAGCTGGAGCCGTGGTTGGGCGAGACCGAGACCCTCATCGGCCAGCTGCCCCCCCCAGCCATCGACACGGACGCCCTGCGACTGCAGCAGGACCAGATGAGAGTGAGAGAGGATTTCAAAGTCTCACGCTTTTCTTTCACTACTGAGACATCGATCCGAATGTTCGCTTCATTTCCACGTTTCCTCTTGTTTCCTCTCCAGCTCCTGAGGGAGTCGATCGCCGAGCACAAGCCGCACATCGACAAGCTGCTGAAGATCGGACCCCAGCTGGCCCAGCTCAGCGTCCAGCAGGGGGCGACGGTGACGCAGCGCTACGCCAAGTCCGAGAAACGCTACCTGGCCATCAAGGAGGAGGTCAAGGGTCGAGCCACAGCGCTGGACGAGGCCGTGTCCCAGTCTGCACAGGTACTGCTCCCAGTCTGATAGATAGATAGATAGATAGATAGATAGATAGATAGATAGATAGATAGATAGATAGATAGATAGATAGATAGATAGATAGATAGATAGATAGATAGATAGATAGATAGATAGATAGATAGATAGCTAGATAGCTAGATAGATAGATAGATAGATAGATTGACTTATAGATAGACTTATAGATAGATAGATAGATAGATAGATAGATAGATAGATAGATAGATAGATAGATAGATAGATAGATAGATAGATAGATAGATAGATAGATAGATAGATAGATAGATAGATTACTTTATTCATCCCCGAAGGGAAATTAAGTCGTCATAGCAGCCGGTATATTTGAATACAATAAAATACAATACAATAGAATAAAATAAAAAATATTGAGGTAGAAAGAATAAAAACAGAAACACAAGATAAATAGGTAGATAAGGTGCAGTGGCAAGATGATGGTAATAGTACTGATGATATGATGGTAATGGTATTGTTAGACAGTATATAAAAATAGTACAGTATATATAGTATATAATATAACATAATATATATTTATATATGATAGTAATTATACCAATATAATAGCAGTATATAGTTATAATGGCAGCAACAGTATATATAATAATAATAGTAAATATAATAATAATAATAACATGTACACATGTATAAATATGTGTATATAGACTTATATATACAAAGAATATACAAAGAGTATGATATAATATATGATATATAGTAGAGGTATAAATATAAGTATTTGACTATACAATAGATACTATAATATACTATGAGTGTAAGAATATGTAGACAGAGTGTGCAAAAGACAATATTATTGTATAAAATTATATATAATATCAATATGGCAGACCCGGGTCTAATACGTGTTATTATTTACAGACTCTAACACAACTCGATCAAACTTAAAAGACATTTTTCTCCCTGAACTGAAGATGTTTATTAGATTAAAACCTTGTGACACCAGTGACGATAGAAGATGTTTTTATTAAATGCTGTTTATTGGCCCGAGTCTGTTTACAGCTCTTTATGAAGTGTCTGCTTCCCGTCATAAAAAAAACAAGATGTTATTACTGAACAGCACGAGGTTCATGTGACTGTGTTTGTGTCTCTGCTGCATGTTTGACACCGAATGATAACCAGGATTTATTGTGTAGCTTCACAAGTTCAGCTGAGGTCACATTTCATTATTTTAGAAAGAGAACGAGTCTCGAACAAATGTTGTCATCCAGACTTTCTTCTTTATCACATCATGTCTTCATTTGTCCAATTTGTTTTAGCTTTTCTTTCCACTCGGATATTACCAGACATTTTTTTACTGTATGCATGTGTCTGATTTAACTCATTGAAATGTTTCTCCACCCCCCCGCTCCCTTCAAACTGATCCACGTGTTGCTCCATCTCCTCCTCCTCCTCCACCTGCATCATGTTTGTTCTTGTCCCTCATCTCCACCCTAATCGTCCTTGTCTCTCCTTCCTCATCCTTTAACCCAATCCCTAATCTCCCTCATCATCGTCACTCGTCCATGCAACCCGTCCCATCCCTCGTTCATTGTGGATGTGCTGTGTGTGTTGACCCCCCCCACCCACCCACCCGTCACCATTTTCTCCATGGTCACTGCTCACTACATCACCCAGCTGGTAGAGGTAAGACCACAGACTGACCACGTCCACCTGAGGCTGTGGTTACGACACGTGATTTGGTCAATTCATCAGATGTGAAGCCACAAAACTCATTCATTCATCAAGACAGTAATAATAAGAAGTCTGGATTCATGCTGTTTATACATTTCTCTAAAAAAATATCACTCAAATCTCGACTGTGGCTTCACTGATCTCCATATTGATCCAAATCATGTGTTTGCCTAAGTAACCACGAGTCTGATCTAGATCTGTTAGGACCGATTCCCTCTGTGTCCGAATGTCCACGTGAATTAAGTCTAAAACTGAGACGAGCTTTCCAGGGATTGTTTCACTCTCAGATTCAGACTCGATTCAGTCGTAGTCGTCCTGTTGTATCAGAAGAAATCCTCCTGTTGTGTATTTTTACTTCAACTCAGAAGTGTGAAGACGTTTTTAGATCCTGTCCCAAATGTCTCTCGAGTCCTTTAGAGTGGACTCAGCTGTCTCGATAGCTCCCTCTTGTGTGGTAGATCACGTCCAGCTCGACCTGGATGACACGCTGAAAGTGAAATACTGAGATATTACACAGATGAACCTCAAGGCTTCAATTTGATTTTGATTTTAATTTTTTAAATCCTCAAATTTAATAGAGTCGGCTAGCAGTGGTGTACAAAGTACTTGAAAGCCATACTTTAGTAAAAGTACAGATATCTTACCTGAAAGTGACTTCGGTAAAAAAGTAAAAGTCACCCGTCAGAAAAAGACTTGAGTAAAAGTCTTAAAGTAGCTCATATTAAAAGTACTTAAGTATCAAAAGTATCTGGTGTTGAAATGTACTTAAGTACCAAAATTAAAAATGCAAAGTGCTTTTTATAGAAGGCCTATACAGACACAATACAACCCAAAATGTTTCTCCTCAAGATTTATCTCAACTGACTGAAAATTTATAACAACAATATGCATATAATGTATATAATGTATAATTTTACCAATTTTGAACCCTAGATGCTGAGGTTCAAATAGTAATAGACGAGTGTAATGTAAGAAGTAGAAAGTACAGATATTTGTGCTCAAATGTAACGAGTAAAAGTAAAAAGTCGTCAGGAAAATAAATACTCAAGTTAAGTACAGTTATGTGAAAAATCTACTTAAGTACAGGAACGAAGTATTTGTACTTCGTTACTTTCCACCGCTGTCGGCTAGAGACGCCCACGTAATATATCAGTATTTCCCCACTTTCAAAATGTCACACAGATTTTGAGAAACCCAGCAGCCTCCACACACTCTCTCTCTCTCCTCCTCTTCCTCACAACTTCTCCCTCCGCCTCTCCTTCCGTTTTCCAGTTTCACGACAAGATGGACCCCCTGCTGGAGACCCTGGAGGGCGCGGTGCAGCGGCTGAGGTCGCCGCCCCCGGTGGCAGCGGAGGTGGACAAGATCCGGGAGCAGCTGGCGGAGCACCGGGCTCAGGGCCTGGAGCTGGACAAGCTGCTGCCGAGCTTCTCCGCGCTCTGCGCCCGAGGAGAGGAGCTGATTGGTCGAGCTGCCCGGGACGATCCTGCTGCTCAGGGTGAGAGACGGAGACAAGCACATGACTCTGAGACTGACAGACTGAATCTCACTTTATTCTATTGAAGAGTATTTCTTTTTAAAGTGTTAAGTTTTGGAGGAAGTGTCTCAACCTGGAATTCAATTCAATATATTAATATATAGATGTCACAGACACTCATCCCTGCAGGGTCCGAGACAGTTTGAAACACTAGGTGGCGCTGTGAGCCGTGTTCATCCCATAAATTAACTTTTTTTATTACATTTGGTAATAAATATGATATTAAAACCAATATTAATGTGTTTCTGATCAAATAACAGTCATATAATTTAGTTTACAGCTTTAAAATCAAGGTGTGTTTCAGTATCTGTAAAGGTTGATTTAAAGTTCACCTTTGGTTTAATTTAATGATGAGCAGTTGTACATTAAAGCAGGATTATTTTTATGTTTTTATATTTTATGTTTTTATATTAAATGTTTTAGGTACATAACAATGGACATTTGGTAATAAATATGATATTAAAACCAATATTAATATGTTTCTGATCAAATAACAGTCATATAATTTAGTTTACAGCTTTAAAATCAAGGTGTGTTTCAGTATCTGTAAAGGTTGATTTAAAGTTCACCTGTGTTTTAATTTAATGATGAGCAGTTGTACATTAAAGCAGGATTATTTTTATATTTTTTATATTAAATGTTTTACGTACATAATAACGGACGTTTGGCAAGAAAAAAAACTAAAATGCGACCAATTACTAAGTAAATAACTAAAGAGCTCAGTCAGATCTTCCGCGTGTGTCTATGATAGTTGTGGTTTCAGTTAAGTGAAAAATTAAAATGCTATATTTGGCACAAAGGGTGAGTTGAAATCATGCTGGGTCATAAACAGGCTTCTGTCGTCTGAGGGTGAAATACTGAAAAGATGTCTCGAGTTCAAACTGATTCACTGACTGAACAATCGAGGAAAGTTCATCTTTGTGTTTCTCGAAGCCGGCGGGCGAACGAGTGTCGAGTCCCACAACGAGCCGGCGCTGCTCCTGCATGTTTCTCCCAAACGCCAACACGTCGTGAACACAAGCGTCTCTGTTAAACCGCTGAGGACAGAGCGTTGTGCTGATGCCCTCGAGCCCCCCCCACATGTCATGAAGCTGAATGAACCACTGTGCAGCACCGGGGGGGGGGGGGGCGAGGAGCCTGGACAGTAGATGGCAAAGCAAAGAAAACAATGTTGTTCTTGTTAAAATCATCTGAAATCTTTTTTTTAATTTTTTTTTTAGAATATTTTATTTTTCAAAATATTTTCACAATGCAGGAGAACATGCAGAGCATACAGAACACTCTACATTAAACATTACAGAAAATTACATAACAAAATAAAAAAATACACACATTGATGAAATAAAACTAATTAAATAAATAAAGTAAATAATTCCCCCCACCCAAAGAGAAAACAAAAAAACAAAAAAAAGTTGGTGCCTAGGAAGACACATCACAGAGAAATACCGCAATGACACAGTAAAAAATATAATTCAGAATCATCTGAAATCTTTGTCAAAACCCTTTGACTCTCTCTCTCCCCCCCCTCTCTCCTCCAGCCGTTCGGTCCCGCCTCCTGCGCCTGCGCTCGCTGTGGGACGAGATCCGGCAGCGTGCCGAGGAGAGGGAGGGGAAGCTGAACGACGTCCTGGACGTGGCCGGGAAGTTCTGGTCGGACGTGGCGGCGCTGCTCAGCACGCTGCGGGACTCCCAGGACATCGTGAGGGAGCTGGAGGACCCGGGCGTGGACCCGTCGCTCATCAAGCAGCAGATCGAAGCTGCTGAGGTACAGAGGGAGAGAGGAGATCTGTAAATATGAATATTAGATTAGATTAGATTCAACTTTATTGTCATTGCACAGTACAAGTACTTATACAACGAAATGCAGTTTAGCATCTAACCAGAAGTGCAAAAAAAGGCAGGAAAAGTGCAGAGTATTGTGCATATTAAAGTGGATATGTAAATAAATAAGATCTGTACACACTGCAAAAAAGGCCACTCCAAAAATAAGCCCAAAAAAATTAATTCAAGTTATTTTTTGCTTGTAATAAGCCAAAAAATCTGCCAATGGAACAAGTCAATATTCGCTTGGTAAGATTTCTTGAAATAAGACTTTATATTTAAGCCTTACAAGATAAGAGTGATCTTGAAATTAGCTGGGAAAACTCATTTTTAGCTATATTTTACTAGTATTGTGATGTTTTGTGTCTCATAATAAGCTTGTGATGCTCAAAAATAGTATTTTCCCCTCAAAAGTAGCATCTTTTTTTTGTCATCCTGCTTGTTTCAAGCGTATTTAACTAATTTTTAGTTTTATAATTGTGACACTGTTCTAGATTTAAGTCCACCACCTACTTGAAATAAGATTAGAAACTGGCAGTACTGCAGTAGAAATATATATGGAATATTGCAGTATTAACAGGAATTGTAAGCTATAAGGACGATGAATACACTATGAGCAGGATAAAAAATATAAATATATATAAATATGAATACACTATTGGCGGGGTTATACGGTAGTAAAAAAAAGTAACAGTAGTGCAAATGTTCCAATGATCAGTGGTTGGAGGAGGGGGTGTGTCAGTGTGTGGCAATAAGAAGTATATGAGTATTGTGCATATTAAAGTGAAAATGTAATAAATAGATCTGTACAGTAGAAATATATATATGGAATATTGCAGTATTAACAGGAATTGTAAGATATAAGGACGATGAGTACACTATGAGCAGGATAAAAAATATAAATATATATAAATATGAAAACACTATAGGCGGGGTTATACAGTAGTAAAAAACAAAGTAACAGTAGTGCAAATGTACGAATGTTCAAATGTTCAGTGGTTGGAGGAGGGGGTGTGGCAGTCCAAGCCAGGGTGGAGGGGGGAAGTACAGTCAGTGGAGAAGGTGTGTGTGTGTCGAGGGGCTCTGATCTGATTGAGCTCTTCTTCTTCTTCTTCTTCTTCTTCTTCCTCTTCTTCCTCTTCTTCGATCAGGCCATCAAGGCAGAGACGGACGGCCTGAGGGAGGAGCTGGAGTTCGTCAGGACCCTCGGGGCCGACCTCATCTTCGCCTGTGGAGAAACTGAGAAACCTGAAGTCAAGAAAACCATCGATGAGGTGAGATCAAGACATTCATTGATTGGTTGAATATTTATTTAAGCCTCGGAAAACACATTGAGGGACAAGACCCTCATTTACAAGGGTGCCGAGGGTACAATAAAGAGTTGATACATTGAAGAGTTAATACATTTAATAAATAAGACTGAAATAAATATAGATAGATAGATAGATGGATACTTTATTAATCCCGAGGGAAATTTAGATCATCCAGTAGCTTATACAGTTAACACTTAAACACCTCAATGACATATATACATAAATCACATACGGAGAATATATATACAGATACAGGAATGGGATGCAATGATGTGATTGTGTCAGTGTCCAGTAGGGAAGTGTTCTTGTGCTGCTGGGGTGGAAAGTACATTAAAAAAAAAATATATATATATATATAAATATATAAGAATATGTAGTGGTAAAGTCAGTGCATGGGGTAAAGCCAGTAAAGGGATGGACAGTGGGTTGGTATATAATAATGAGACGAAAGGAGAAGAGTAGAAGAGTATACAAATATATAGTATACAGTAATACAAGGTATAAAAAAAAAACCGTCAGTATAAAATACTATGGCCAAGTCAACTAGCAGCTACAACCAATGCAGGAGAAGATTTGTGGACCTCATTCCAAATGTAGGGCGCCTTATAACAGAAAACTGTCTTCCCCAAGTTAGTCTTAACACACATTCAGTGACTGGAGAAGATTAAAAAAGGACAGAGACAAATGCTTCTCATGTTTTCGTGCCCACTCGTATAACTCTGTCCTCCTCTCAGATGAACGCTGCCTGGGAAGGTCTGGACCGGACCTGGAGGGAGAGGATGGAGCGGCTGGACGAGGCCATGACGGCGTCGGTGCAGTATCAGGACGCGCTGCAGGTCGGTTCCCCACAGACTCAGAATCCAAATCATATCTGTCTTCATCCTTTTCTTTGCACCAGCTCACCTGTGTCTCTCTGTTTCTGTTTCTCTTCCAGTCCATGTTTGACTACCTGGACAACGCAGTGATCAAGCTGTGCGACATGTCGGCCGTGGGAACCGAGCAGGGAACCGTGAAGCAGCAGATCGAAGAGCTCAAGGTCGGCATGAGCTTTATTTTGTATTACTCACTAATGAACAATAAACTGTATCCGTCCATATTTAGGGCCTGAGCACTGACATTAAAGGTCAGATGAGACCCTATTGAAATTGTAAGGATTATTATTATTATTCAGGCAAATGAATTGGCTTTTTGAGGGCTTTAACATGCTCAACTTCTTACCAAAATTTGCAGAAAGTTAGAAAGTGGTGAAAATTTACGTATTCTGAAGGAATTTTCAATGGGCATCGCAAAATGGCTCAACTGTGCCCCCCCCCCGAGACCCCTGGAACGTGTTCACATTGACCGGTCTTCACAAAAATCGATATACAGGTGTATCATGACCAGACAAACAAAAAGTTTTTAGGTGCAATGGGAAAAACACAACAGGAAGCCTGCTGTTTTGCATTGAGTGGCCATTTTGGGCACTGACATCAAAGGTCAGATGAGATCCTTTTGAAATTGTAAGGATTATTATTATTATTATTATTCAGGCAAATGAATTGGCTTTTTGAGGGCTTTACCATGCTCAAATTGTTACCAAAATTTGCAGAAAGTTAGAAAGTGGTGAAAATTTACGTATTCTGAAGGAATTTTTAATGGTCATCGCAAAATGGCTCAACGGTGCCCCCCGAGACCCCTGGTTACAGTTTTGAATTCCCTGTGCTCATCTTTGTGTCCAGAACTAATAAAACACTTCCTCCACTCTCTCTCCTCATCCCTCCGTTCGCCCCGATCAGATTTACAAGGTGGAGGTTTACCAGCAGCAGATCGACATGGAGAAGTTGTGCCACCAGGGGGAGCTGATGCTGAAGAAAGTGTCCGATCAGACCGACAGGGACATGATCCAGGAGCCGCTCACCGAGCTGCGCCACCTGTGGGAGAACCTGGGAGATAAGATCAACCAGAGACAGGTAATGACACCAGGTCCCCCCCCCCCCTAGAACCACCCTGAGACTCCCACTGAGCCTCTATCTGTGCTGGTTTCTGTCGGACAGCTGCTTCTCGTTACAGTCCGAATATTCAAGCTCCTATTTTTAATCCGGCTCTTCTGTCTGTTCCCCACCGCAGCACAAGCTGGAGGCGGCCCTGCTGGCTCTGGGTCAGTTCCAGCACGCCCTGTCTGAGCTGCAGGGCTGGCTGAGCCACACCCACACCACGCTGGACGCACAGCGGCCAGTCAGCTCCGACCCCAAGGCCATCGAGATCGAGCTGGCCAAACACCACGTACGTGTTCTAAATGCAAACTGGAAAAACTGAGACTTCTTCTCCTGATTTTTTCCCCAGCTCTTCTTCTTCTTCTTGATCAGGTTATATTTAAACCAGTTTGAAAAGAGGCTGTTTCTTTAATCCAGACTTTTCACATTAAACTTATTTTAACATCCACAATCTTCCGCTCAGCTTTGCTTTTGCATATAAACAACAACTTGTTCCGTGTAACAAGCGTCCTCCTCCTCCCTCCTCCTCTGTGTCCCAGGTTCTGCGTAACGACGTCCTGTCCCATCACGCCACGGTGGAGACGGTGACCGGAGCGGCCGCCGAGCTGCTGGAGTCGTCGCCCGGCGATGAAGCCAGTCACCTGCGGGATCAGCTGGAGCAGCTCAACCAGAGCTGGGAGAAGCTGCTGCTCCGGACACAGGAGCGGCAGAAGCTCCTGGAGGCCGCTCTGCACCAGGTACTGACTCAGGGATTTCAAAATATTCATCCTTTTACCAAGTTTTGTAAAGATGCATGTGGTAGTTTTTGTGTAATCCTGCTGAGAAACAAAAGGACAAATTGGCAAAAACCTACTCAAGGTAAAAGTAGTATTGAGTAAAGTAAAACCGTTATGATGAAAAGCTTGTTACGGTTTAAGAGTTCATTCTGACCTTGTTCTCCCTCAGGCTGAAGGTTTCCACGGCGAGCTGGAGGAGTTCCTGCAGTGGCTGAGGAGGACGGAGAGCCAGCTGTCTGCCGCCAAGCCGACCGGCGGCCTCCCGGAGACGGCCCGGGAGCAGCTCCAGCAGCACCTGGTACCAGAGACTCACACATCACACCTTTATGACACAGTGTCGTGCACAGGAGACACAAACACAGGGTTCGGTGCAGGAACAGAAACTTGATTGATTGATTGATAGATAGATAGATAGATAGATAGATAGATAGATAGATAGATAGATAGATAGATAGATAGATAGATAGATAGATAGATAGATAGATAGATAGATAGATAGATAGATAGATAGATAGATAGATAGATAGATAGATAGATAGATAGATAGATAGATAGATAGATAGATAGATAGATAGATAGATAGATAGATAGATTACTTTATTCATCCCCGAAGAGAAATTAAGTCGTCATAGCAGCCGGTATATTTGAATACAATAAAATACAATACAATAGAATAAAATAAAAAATATTGAGGTAGAAAGAATAAAAACAGAAACACAAGATAAATAGGTAGATAAGGTGCAGTGGCAAGATGATGGTAATAGTACTGATGATATGATGGTAATGTTATTGTTAGACAGTATATAAAAATAGTACAGTATATATAGTATATAATATAACATAATATATATTTATATATGATAGTAATTATACCAATATAATAGCAGTATATTATTTGACTATACAATAGATAATATAATATACTATGAGTGTAAGAATATGTAGACAGAGTGTGCAAAAGACAATATTATTGTATAAAATGATATATAATATCAATATGGTTTATATTAACACATATCACATATGATGTGAAGTAAGTGTTCCAGTATATGGAGTGGAGTGTTGTACAGGGTTCACAGTGCAAGGAGACAGTAACAATAACACAAAGAAATCTGTTTGTGTGAATAAGCAATTACAAGTTGTAATGTTTAAGTTTGTGGAATCACACGTTAAATGTTTTCCTGTCGTTAATCACATTCTTATGTTAAGCTGCCGAATGTAAACAGATGATTAAGTCTCCAGACAACATTTATTTAAAATCGTCATTAACAGCTTTTAAGAGCAAATAAAAGTTTTTACAAGCACGATCTGGTGGAGCAGAGTATTAGCTCGCACATGCTCATCTGGTTAAATGGAGACACTTGACATATGGTGGCTATGAAAGTTTAACAGCAGCCATTGTCCCGCACGTCTCTTCTTTTTCTTTTTTTTTTTACAATATATTTATTGAGTTTTACATATGAGAAACATACATTCAAACGTTTATAAACATACAAACGAACACCCCCAACCCACAATCAAACACTCAGGGTAAAGACAATTAAATAACTTAAATAAGATTAAATAAAATAATAAAAAAAATACATATATATAAAAATATAAGAATAAATGGAAGTAAATAAAGACATAATTACACAAATACAAATAAATAAAATAAAATTCAATCAAATCAAAAGCCTAGATAAAATAGCGTTCTCTTATTCATAATATTAGTTAGTTACAATTAATATTCATCCTATTAGGTGCTGCTATTTTATTCTGTTTCACTCACTCACTTTCCACTTGGTCGCTTTCCAATTGCATGAAGGTGTCCCACATTTCCTTGAATTTACTGTTTTTCCCATATGTTAACTTCTCCAAGGCAAGGCAAGAAGCCATTTCCCTTAGCCACATTGCAGTTGTAGGACTGTCCACACTCTTCCATCTCAAAGCGATCACTCTCCTGGCTTGAAGCATACACAGGTTAATCAAAGGTGCTGTCTTTCGGCTTGGTACAAAGTGATTAGGATAGATAGCTAATATACAGAACTTTGGCTCAAGAGGGACCTCTATGGCAGCTATACGTGAGACCAGGTTAACTGTATTCTTCCAAAACAACAGAATTTTTGGGCATTCCCACATACAGTGCAACAGTGTGCCAACATAAACATTGCATTTAGGACAATTATCAGGAATGTCAGGGTTAAACTTATTGAGTTTCCCGCCCGTCTCTTCTGTCTCCAGGAGCTTCAGGCTCAGCTGGCTCCGCGAGGGGACCAGTACCATCGCCTGCTGGACCAGGGAGAGTCCATGCTGCTGGCCCGGGGGGGGGAGGAGGCAGCGCTCGGTACCACGCAGACCCAGCAGAACCTGGGCATGCTGCAGAACAAGTGGGCCAGCCTCAACACCAAGATGGAGGACCGCAAGGTGAGACTGACACTCAACCATCTTCCTAATCTGTTCTTTTTCTGTCCCGGCGTTTTAATGTAAACTTTGAAACTTTGCTTGACAGGCGAAACTGGAGGAGGCTGTTTCCTTGGCGACGGGCTTCCAGACGTCTCTGCAGGACACCATCATCTGGCTGACCCAGGCCGAGCAGACCCTGAACATGGCCCAGCCCCCGAGCCTCATCCTGGACACGGTGCTGTTCCAGATCGACGAGCACAAGGTAGATCCCTCATGAGAAATACTCTCTATCCCAGGGGTGGGCAAACATTTTGACTCGGGGGGCCACAATGGGTTCTAAAATTTGACAGAGGGGTCGGGCCAGGAACATTTGGATGGAGTGTTTTTCTGACCTAATATAAATTACATGGAAAAATCATTACATGAAAGGATTTGGCCTTCACCAAGTAGCAAAGCACTTATTTGCAAGGCCATTTAACAAAAACCCTCCTTCAGAGAAAGGCTTGCTAGCCTTTGCTATTTCGAATGCCCCCCAAAAAACATGCCTTGGTAGATGACTCTTTAATCGCACTTTGTCTGTGAAAAAAAATGTTGCTGAGTCTGTAAATTAGTCGCCAACCTCTAAGCTTCAGCCACCCGTTCTTGCGTTGACTGCTTGCTAGCGTAGTTAGCATGCTTCGTAGCAAAGTGACGGCTGACGTTGTACTCCATGAAAACTGCAACAGTTTCTCGGCATATCAGGCATACAGCCTTCGATTGGACTTCAGTGAAAAAGTATTTTGTTGTCGACTACATGTTAAACACTCTTATACAACACACTCCCGGTCAAATTTAATTTAGCTGACGCTTTTATCCAAAGCGACTTACAATAAGTGCATCAACCCCGAGGGTTCAAACCCAGAACAACAAGAATCAAGAAAGTACGATTTCTTAAAAAATAAAGCAAAACTACAAAGTGCTATAAGTATGTGCCATTTAAGTGCTTCTAAATTGTTAGTTTAAAAAAAAAAAAAATGTTTTATTTAAATTTTTTTATTTTTCTATTATTTGGACAACAGGATTAAAAGCCCAACGGGCCGTACTTTGCCCATGTCTGGTCTAACTTTCCCTGACACGTTCTCCACGTCTCTCCAGGTGTTTGTGAACGAGGTGAACACCCACCGGGAGCAGGTCCTGGCTCTGGAGAAGGCCGGCTCTCAGCTTCGCTTTGCCAGCCTGAAGCAGGACGTGGTTCTCATCAAGAACCTGCTGCTCAGCGTCCAGGCGCGCTGGGACAAGCTGGTGCAGAGGTCGCTGGACCGCGGCCGGCACCTGGATGAGGCCCGCAAGCGAGCCAAACAGGTAGGAACCGGATTCACTACCACAGATGTGATGTGTGTGTGTTTGTGTGTGAACGGGTGAATGTGACTGTGTGAAACTCTGTGTAGTTCCATGAGGCGTGGAGGAAGCTGACCGACTGGCTGGAGGAAGCCGAGAAACGACTGGACTCGGAGCTGGAGATCTCCAACGAGCCGGACAAGATCAAAATCCAACTCACCAAACACAAGGTACCGTCGGCCATTCCTCTGCTTACATGAGCTCAGTATTTTAAATTCTCTCCCGTCTGTAACTCTGTTTCCCTTGTGAACGCACACAGGAGTTCCAGAAAGCTCTGGGCTCGAAGCAGCCGGTCTACGACACCACGGTGAGGTCCGGTCGGGCCATGAGGGACAAGGCTCAGCTGCCGGCGGACTCCCAGAGACTGGACCACCTGGTGGGAGAAGTCCGGGACAAGTGGGACACGGTCTGTGGGAAGAGCGTGGAGAGGTAAAGAGGATCCACTCACTCGTTAGCTCTGGATACAGAACACATGATGATTACAGGGTTCCCACGGTCATGGAAAACCTGGAAAAGTCATGGAATTTTAAAATGTGTTTTTCCAGGCCTGGAAAAGTCATGGGAAAAAATAATCTCCCAAAAGTTTTGGAAAAGTCATGGAAATGTGTTATATTCATATGTTCATGTCGTTCATTTTAGGGATGGGCATAATTAATAGACGATCGATTAATTGATCATTAAGAATTTCGTAAATGACATTTTTTCATCGATGAAAACTATTTTATTCTAATTTCACTGCATTTTAATATAGCCTATAAATAGTGAATTTTAATATAAAAATATTAATGATTAATCGAAAATCGATCGTTAATTCTCCCAGCGATCGATTAAGACAATTTAATCGAATGCCCATCCCTAGTTCATTTATGCTGAGTTTTAAATAATTCATATGCTTTTAAAGAAATACGCTCAAAATATAGGCAGGCATACTTGGGTTTGTGTTATTTAAGGTTTACTGTATGCCTTGGAATTCTCATTGTTAGTTTGAATACTACTTTTTGTCACTTTTTCGCGTACACACCGAGATTTCACAAAATGTTCGGTCATGGAAATTTGGTTTAAAGTCATGGAAAAGTCATGGAAATCCATTAGTCAAAATGTGTATGAACCCTGTGATTAATATCTCCTCTCTGCTCCGTCCAGGCAACACAAGCTGGAGGAGGCGCTGCTGTTCTCAGGCCAGTTCGCCGAGGCTCTCCAGGCTCTGGTGGACTGGTTGTACCGAGTGGAACCTCAGCTGGCTGAAGACCAGCCGGTCCACGGAGACCTGGATCTGGTGTCCAACCTCATGGACTCACATAAGGTGTGTGCACTGAACAGAACCGATGATAAGAGCTTCCTGCTGAGCTCTGCCTTCATGACTCCGTCTCATGTCCAAACCTGCAGAGTTTCCAGAAGGAGCTGGGGAAGAGGACCGGCAGCATCCAGGCCCTGAGGCGCTCGGCCCGGGATCTGATCGACACGGGTCGGGACGACACGGCCTGGGTCAAAGTTCAGCTGCAGGAGCTGAGCAACCGCTGGGACACGGTGTGCGCCCTGTCCGTCACCAAGCAGACCCGCCTCCAGCAGGGGCTCAAACAGGTCGGACAGGAAGCCGCGGCGTCAACGTGTAAAACCTCAACATCCAGTCGTCATCTAATAACACACACGTTCCTCTCTTCCTGTTCTCCGTCAGGCGGAGGAGTTCCGGACGGCGGTGCAGGTTCTCCTGGAGTGGCTCTCGGAGGCGGAGCAGACGCTGCGTTTCCGCGGCGTCCTCCCGGAGGAGGCGGAGACTCTGCAGGCGTTGCTCCACACGCATCGGGACTTCATGGGCACCGTGGAGGAGAGGAGGGGGGGCGTCAACAAGGCCGCCGGCATGGGAGAGTCCATCCTGACTCTGTGTCACCCGGACTCCATCACCACCATCAAACACTGGATCACCATCATCAGGGCGCGCTTCGAGGAGGTGAGCGATGGAGGCAGGAAGTCAGAGAAATCTGTTTCCTGTCAGGTTCTGGTTTCTTGTGAATCTTTGCAAAGCTTCTGAATCCTTATTTAACCAGGTCTGTGAACATGATAATTGATTTCCTCTGGTAACCATCTCCTCTCCTCTCTCTCCAGGTGCTGACGTGGGCGAAGCAGCACGAGCAGCGGCTGGAGACGGCTCTGAGCGAAGTGCTGAACAACGCCAACCTGCTGGAGGAGCTGCTGTCCTGGCTGCAGTGGGCCGAGACCACCTTGGTGCAGAGAGACGCCGACTCGCTGCCTCAGGACATCACACAAGTCAAATCCCTCATCTCAGAGCATCAGGTGGGTTTCTACATCGAAGAATGTTTACTGAATGATAATTTTGTTTTGACTGTTAGAATGACAACAGTTGTAACCAAGGAAAGACTGTTTATTAAAAAGTGAGCGAGAAAAAGAAAACACAAGAAATAGAATCTGAGATAAAAGCCGCTCTGCTCATCCACTGCTTCATTTGATTTCCTCCAGGATCATATCCACTTGAATAATGCTGACATTTTTTTTTGTGCATATCAAACTTTATGACGAATTTACAAACATTTTCACTTATATCCCCTCCAACAACCCCTCATTCACACAGACAAAGAAAAATAAATAAATAAAATGGACAATGACAACAGACATCAAACTAATGGAGTAAAAAAAAAAAAAAAAAAGGCAGGATCATTTCACAAACTGTTATTCAGTCAGTGTTATCCATTTCATTGGTCAAAAATGACATAAATGATTCCCAAATACAAGCAAACTCCTCCTTTTTTTACCTTTAACAATGAATGTCAATCTCTCCATTCCAATACAAGTCATCAACTCCTTCTTCCATATTGCCAGTGATGGTGGTTCTGACATGGACATTCTTAATGTCTCTTAAACCTGACTGTGTTTGTACTGGTTGTTTCCATCCTGAACGTGTTTGTTGTTCTCAGACCTTCATGGAGGAGATGACCAGGAAGCAGCCGGACGTGGACAAAGTGACCAAGACGTACAAGAGGAAACCAGCGGAGCCTCACAGCAGCCTGTCGGAGCGGAGAGGAGCTCGTACGTCCACCTGTGTTTACATCCGTCCTGCAAATATTATCATCCCCTGCTTCTTGAGAACAACAAGTTCTGGAAACGTGACTCATTTTAAATCTCTGCAGGCAAACAGCAGCAGCAGCAGCAGCAGGCGGCCGTGCAGGTTCCAGGAGGAAACCCACGACTCAACCAGCTCTGTGCCCGGTGGCAGCAGGTCTGGCTGCTGGCGCTCGACCGCCAGCGCAAACTCAACGATGCCCTGGACCGACTGGAGGAGGTGAAGCAAATCAAATACTGTCAAAGTCTGGGTCCCGGCCTGTGATCCCAATCCTGAACAATCAAAGCTCTTTCTTTAATATCAGATATTGTGTTTTGACATCATCCCCACGTTCTCGTTCTCAGCTCAAGGAGTTTGCCAACTTCGACTTTGACGTGTGGAGGAAGAAGTACATGCGCTGGATGAACCACAAGAAGTCCCGCGTCATGGATTTCTTCCGACGCATCGACAAGGACCAGGATGGAAAGATCACGCGTCAGGAGTTCATCGACGGGATCCTGGCCTCCAGTAAGAGAAGAGGGATCGTTTGGTTTATACTTGATAGATAGATAGATAGATAGATAGATAGATAGATAGATAGATAGATAGATAGATAGATAGATAGATAGATAGATAGATAGATAGATAGATAGATAGATAGATAGATAGATAGATAGATAGATAGATAGATAGATAGATAGATAGATAGATAGATAGATAGATAGATTACTTTATTCATCCCCGAAGGGAAATTAAGTCGTCATAGCAGCCGGTATATTTGAATACAATAAAAAAAAACAATACAATAGAATAAAATAAAAAATATTGAGGTAGAAAGAATAAAAACAGAAGCACAAGATAAATAGGTAGATAAGGTGCAGTGGCAAGATGATGGTAATAGTACTGATGATATGATGGTAATGTTATTGTTAGACAGTATATAAAAATAGTACAGTATATATAGTATATAATATAACAAAATATATATTTATATATGATAGTAATTATACCAATATAATAGCAGTATATAGTAATAATGGCAGCAACAGTATATATAATAATAATAGTAAATATAATAATAATAACATGTACACATGTATAAATATGTGTATATAGACTTATATATACAAAGAATATACAAAGAGTATGATATGATATGATATATAGTAGAGGTATAAATATAAGTATTTGACTATACAATAGATAATATAATATACTATGAGTGTAAGAATATGTAGACAGAGTGTGCAAAAGACAATATTATTGTATAAAATGATATATAATATCAATATGGTTTATATTAACACATATCACATATGATGTGAAGTAAGTGTATATGGAGCGGAGTGTTGTACAGGTACACAGTGCAAGGAGACAGGTTTAGTGCAGTTCTGTGATGGTGGCTCTGACAGAGGGGGAGGAGTTGTACAATCTTATTGCGGTTGGGAGGAACGATTTCCTGTATCGTTCCTTAGAGCAGCGGGGTTGAATTTATTGTGATAGCTGCGTTTATTCTATTCCGGATTATTTATGGATTCTGGTTTTGCCTCCGTGCAGAGTTTCCCACCAGCAGACTGGAGATGACCGCGGTGGCCGACATCTTTGACCGAGACGGAGACGGTTACATCGACTACTACGAGTTTGTCGCGGCTCTTCATCCCAACAAGGACGCGTACCGACCGACCACCGACGCCGACAAGATCGAGGACGAGGTGAGAAAAACTGTTTGAGTCCCGATGAGTGGACGTGAGCGATGAGACGCGTCCGTCCACTGACTTCCTGACTGTCGTCCACTGACTTCCTGACTGTCGTCCACTGACTTCCTGTCTGTCGTCCACTGACTTCCTGTCTGTCGTCCTGCAGGTGACTCGTCAGGTGGCTCAGTGTAAATGTGCCAAGAGGTTCCAGGTGGAGCAGATCGGAGAAAACAAATACCGGGTAAGATTGTTCACTTTGAGTTTAAAAATAGAGAATAGATATTAAACTATTATTTCATTTCAAGACACTTTGACAAAGGTCTGTTAATGTTAATTGTTTCTTAATTGATATTTAATTTAACTAAGTGAAAATTCTTAAGACCTGAACTTCTCATCAAGTTCAATAATTAGATTTAGATTCACTCTGACAAACAAGAGAAATTAAACCAGAAACTTGTGTTATATTGTTAAACATATCTTTGTAAAAACTGTTTGATCCAGATCTTTTTATTATTATTATTATTATTATTATTATTATTATTATTGATCTATTGTTAACTGTGTCTTCACCAATTAACAACTCACACTTAACTTCACAGCGTTTGAATGTTTCCATCTCACTTCACTACGTCTTCCTGTGTTTGTTCATGTTTTCTGTTTCAAAACAAGTAATAACATTGATATAACATGTTAATAACGTGTCACAGAACTCAAGGATTTGTCATCATCACATTAACGAAACCGTGTAAATGTGACGATACTCACGGAGCTGCTGGGTCACAAAGAGTCAGTTAGAAAGAGTTTGATTAAAATATAAGTAGTTTTTGAGCCTCATGCTCTCATTCACTTCTTCACTAATGAATCTGAACATCAGAAAACTTAAATAACAGTAAAAACTTAAAGTACATGATTGTAAATTAACCCATTTATCCTTTATTAATCCCGTCCGTGCTCTCGTTCAAACACAAAATGAATTCCTGGATCCGAGTCCTGATTTATATCCATCGCTGAAACAATCGGGTTCTTTTTGGGGTCGTGCCCCCCCCTCCACAAAAGGTCTTGAAATCTGCTGAGTCATAAGTTACTTAAGACAAATCCTGTTTAAAACCTTAACTCCAGCAGCCTGTGAGTATCTGTGCATTATTTTACAGATTAACCCCTAAAGCCGTTTTCAACAGCTTCTAATGGAATCGGCCATCACTTCCACAGCTAGTGTGTGTCTGTATGTGTGTGTTTCTGTGTGTGTGTGTGTGTGTGTGTGTGTGTGTGTCTGTATGTGTGTGTGTGTGTGTGTGTGTGTGTGTGTGTGTGTGTGTGTGTGTGTGTGTGTGTGTGTGTGTGTGTGTGTGTGTGTGTGTGAGTGTGAGTGTGTGTCTGTGTGTGTGTGAATGTGTGAGACTTTCTTCATTCCACCCTGAGCCTGCAGGTTTCTCACCAGGTGTTCACTCCATCATTATCCACTGGGTAATGATCCCAGCGTCTCTCTGCAGGACACTGGGGGACGCTGCTCGTCCACTCGCTCTTCTGTCTGCTTCTCTTTCTTCATCTCACTGTCGTCACCTCATCTTCATCAGCCTGAAAGCGTTACACAACTTTTTACTTGTCTTCTCACGCCACTAATTCTCCAATAACAGAGAACTCACAGTTTCCAGTTTATTAAGAGTTTTCAGAAGATCTTAAAGATTTATTATATTATACATATATTCACACATGAGGAACCTCCAGTTGTCGTCAGTACTTGTTGTTTCACTCTTGCTCTGTTTCTTTCTCCTTGTGTTCCTCTGCTCCGTGTTCGCTGGATTTATTGTAGTTCTTCCTCGGAAACCAGGTAAAGTTGACTGCCGCTTGCTGTGAGTGGACGAGAGGGATCTGCTTTCACGGCCCCCCCCCCGATGGAGTGCTGCGCCCGCCATCACACGCTCACAAAATACAGTTATCTTTGTCATATATACAGTTACTTACAGAGGAGAAGCAGCAGCACTCCATCGTGGCTCTGCGACGTGGAAGCAGGTTCCTCCGTCTGACTTCTGTTCCCTCCTGTGATTTGTTGGGTGTTGAAAGTGACAAATTGCACAATGTGCAGCCGGCGACAGGGACACGGCTGCAGTGGTGATTAGTGGTGAAGTGATTTGTGCTTTGGACTGAGGCTGGAGAGCAAATCAAGCTGCTGCTCGGAGAGAGAGAGAGACTCTGAAAGTTCCTTCTGTGCTGGTGTCGCTTGGGAACTTCTGCTTTTAGCGACTGAACGTAGAGATGTTTGTGTTTTCTTTCTGCTGTAGATGATCCTGTGTAGATCTCAGCCGCTGGGAGAACCGGGCTGAGAAGCTCCTGCATGTTTCTTCTCCTGTTGCATGAAGTAGAATGTTCAGATTCGGTTCTTTGGCTGTTTGTTTGGTTTGATGCTGCAAATCATTTCAAATCAATATGAACAACGACTGTTTTACTCACTAAGTTTTTCCTCATTCCTCCTCTTTTCTGTTCTCTCTCACTTCTCTCTCCCTCCTTCTTCTCTCCATCTCTGGTCTTTGTGGGTTCTCTTTGTGTCTCTTCAGTTCGGCGACTCTCAGCAGCTGCGTCTGGTTCGGATCCTGCGCAGCACGGTGATGGTGCGAGTCGGAGGCGGGTGGATGGCTCTGGACGAGTTCCTGGTTAAAAATGATCCATGCAGAGGTGAGTGGCGTTAACAACCACACACACACACACACACACACACACATTCACACACACACACACACACACACACATTCACACACACACACACACACACAAACACAACCTCGTCAGCCTCCTCTGTCTCTTTCACATCTTTATTAGAGCTCAAACAAATCTGGATTCTTAAAGCCATTATATATATTTATTTATTCCAAATCAATGTATTTAAATTTAGTTTATTTTGTAATTATTATCAACAAATGTAGTGAGCAGTGTTCATCACATACACAGTAACATTTTCAATTAAAAATAATGATTAAAACATTAAAACACACTTTGAACTTGACATTTTGACTTTAATGGAAATTAAATTTATAATAATTTCAACTATAAATATGTCGACATAACAAAACAATAAATCATATCAAGTTTTTTATAACATAATACACAAAACACTTAAATTAATTTCCGTTCTACAGATAATTTTTATTTGTCACTCGACATATTTAGTCCAAAAAGCCTTTTAACAAACACAACATGAGAAGAAACATCTGTAAAACAAAAACTACAACTTTCTTTGCATCACACAAACACACACAAACATTCACACACACACACACACACACACACACACACACAAACACAACCTCGTCAGCCTCCTCTGTCTCTTTCACATCTTTATTAGAGCTCAAACTAATCTGGATTCTTAAAGCCATTATATTTATTTATTTATTTCAAATCAACAATGTATTACATTTAGATTATTTTGTAATTATTATTATCAACAAATGTAGTGAGCAGTGTTCATCACATACACACAGTAACATTTTACAATTATAAATAATGATAAAAACATTAAAACACACTTTTAACTGAAAAATTTAACTTTAATCGGAATTAAATAATTATTAATTACGACTATAAATATGTCAACATAACAAAAATATATTTATAATTCAACTGTTTAAATCAAAATTAACTCACAATTAATCATATCAAGTGTTTTCTAACATTATTATAATACACAATTCACTTAATTACAATTAATTCATTACTCAACATATTTATTCCAAAAAGCCTTTTTAACGAACACAACATGAGAAAAGAAACAGCTGTAAAACAAAAACTACAACTTTCTTTGCATCACACAAACACACACACAGACACACACACAGACACACACAGTCACACTTCACAGCTCCTGACGCACGGACACTGATCTGGAGTCAGTTCATCAGCAGGTGAAGCAGGAGCTTCTCTCTCCAGAGTTTCTTTCCAGTGACGTCTACAGTCGGTGTGTTTGTCGACTCCTCCGAGCGGCGTTTCTCTCTCTCTCTCTCTCTCTCTCCATCCCTCCATTTCTCCATCTCTCCATCTCTCCATCTCTCCTCCCACATCCCAAAAACAAATCTCTTGTCGTCCTGAAGGAACTTTTCATCTCACCTTTTTATTTCTGTAAATTCACTTCCTCTCCTCTCCTCTTCCGTCTCTCTTCCCTCTCTCATTTTATTTGACACTTCCTCTTTAAGTACAACAGTGGTATTGCATGATCCTCAGTTCTCTCCTCTTCCTTCCCTTCTCTTTTTCCCTCCCTTCCTTTTTCTCTCTCTTCTCCAGTGCAACATCCAGGACTTAAGATTCTCCGCTCCGACTCCAGTAGCTCCATCTCATCTCGTATAGGTTGGACTTCTCCTCTTCCTCTCTCCCCCTCTCCTCACTGCTCGTCTTCTCTCCGTCCTGTTTGTTCTGCTCTGTTCCTTTTCTCCCACGTTCTTCTTCTTCTTCTTCTTCTTCTCTTCTCGTTGGATTTATTATCCTCTCGTTTTTCTCTCGTCATCTTTCCTCCAACTCTTCCTCCTTCTGGTTTTGTGTTGGTTTGGCCGTGTCGCTGTGCCTTGCTGACTGTGATCACCTGACTAACGTTGTGTCTCCCCCCCCACCCCCCCTCTGACCTCCTGACCTCCCGCCCTCCTGGCTTTCGTGCTCACATTTACAAAAAACAAAACCTCCCTACAGGGGGCGCTCACACTCGTCTGGACCCCGAGTGGTCGACTGTATGTGTGTGTTCATGATTTATCTCTGTGGAGTAATTTTTGAATTTGTACTCATTGTGCGATGCCAGAATCTGTGAGTGTGTGTGTGTGTGTGTGTGTGAGTGTGTGTCTGTGAGTGTGTGTGTGTGTGTGAGTGTGTGTGTGTGAGTGTGAGTGTGTGTCTGTGTGTGTGTGAATGTGTGAGACTTTCTTCATTCCACCCTGAGCCTGCAGGTTTCTCACCTTGTCTCTTGTGTCTCTCAGTGACAGTCACTCCCGGCTATTTCTGCTGCCGAGGTATCTACACTTCCTCTCTCTCTCTTTCTCACTTCCACTCTTCCATCTCTCCATCCGTCCGTCCAGCTGTCAGTCTTTAACCACATCTGTCCTCTGTGTGTGTCTATATATGTGTGTGTGTATAGTTTCTAACTGTGGTCAGGTTTGTGTGTCCAGGCACTGACTTGTGTTGCCTCATGCTTTCCTCACTCGCACTAAAAGCAGGAACTGGCCAAACCCTCGGTCTTTCTTATCTACTTTATTCTCTCAATAATTACTTTTATTATCAATTTGCAAATATGAGACGGTCACAAATCATATTGTTAACTAAAGTTTGATGCTCGGGCACAAACCGAACCAGGATTTGTCAAACTTCTAAAGTGTGTAAGACCTGGGCGTGGCCAGCCTGGGTTTCTAATAACGCCGGCTTCCAACGCAGCTCCTTTAAGTGCGATGGCTTGTTGGTGGAGGACACAATTACAGGGTGCACCTGACCGGCTGGCGTTTGGGGGGGGACGTAATTACAGGGTGCACCCGTTAACTCGCCCAGCCATGCTGGTCGGCTGCAGCCCTCTCTCTCTCTCTCTCTCTCTCTCTCTCTCTCTCTCTCTCTCTCTCTCTCTCTCTCTCTCTCTCTCTCTCTCGGTTCTTACAGCCTGTTTTCCTCTTTTTCATCTTGTTCCACCTCCATGTTTCTCCTCCTCCTCCATCTCTCTCTCTCTCTCTCTCTCTCTCTCTCTCTCTCTCTCTCTCTCTCTCTCTCCATCTCTCTCTCTCTCTCTGTGGCTGGCTATCCACCGGCTTCTTGTCGTCTGCTGGGGCTGCTGCTGCACTTCTTTCTGTGCGAGAATGCTGCTGAGTGTCTTTTAGAGGAGGGAGAAATTCTGAATCTCTCCCGATGAGCATTAAACCAGGCATGCCCCCCCATCCTCCCTCCTCCCTCCCCCCCCCCCCCCCCCCTATATATTCACACACAAGCTGCAGAGCTGAGACTTCAGAGGTAGAAGAAGTAGAGAAGAGAGGCCGAGCTTTGCTCCCATAGAAACCTCAGAGGATTTAAAAACAGATTTAAAAAAACGACCAGAGACACATGTCGTTGCTTCGAGGACGAGTTTGATTTTCGGTTTGAGAATTAGATGAAGATCTTGATATGAAGCTACGGGAAGGAGCTAATTATCGTAGCTTAGCATAAAGACGAGAAACCTCAAGAATCAAAACGCTCAATAATCAACATTGTTTTTTTAATCCGTCCAAGTTAAAGGGAAAGTACGGAAGCGTATTGCATGCACTTACAAAAAAAAAAAGTTTGAAAAACAGGATTATTCCTGTTTTTCAAACTTTTTTTTTTCCTGTTTTTCGAACTTTTTTATTTTCTGATTTTACTAGAAAAATCCTGTTTTTCGAATTTTTTTATTTTCTGTTTTTACGAAATAAAAATCCTGTTTTTCGAACTTTTTTATTTTCTGTTTTTAAGAGATAAAAATCCTGTTTTTCTGAGTTTTCTCCGGAAAAGGTGTTCCCTTAATCCTGCCTGAAGCTCTCACATGCATGGAGTCTGGTTGCTGCTGCATCAGCCTGACCCTGCAAAAGACTGATGTAGCCGAGCGGTTTGTTACTGTCAGGAGGCTTCAGCCGAAAGAGGACACGAGAAATGGTTATTGAATCGGGACATCACACTCGTTTATTTTCCTTCACACTTTTCTCTATCGATAGAACCCCTTTCCGTTAGAACCCCTTTCAAAACAAGAGTCCCAACCACCAACCTGCTTATAACAGGAACTACACATCAATCTTCTATAATGAAGCCACTAATGGGAAAAAAACAACAACTATCCTCTACCTATCTGTAGCATATCCCCCGAAAGATGTCAAGACTTTCAACTGATGTTTTCAGGTTTATTTGACGCTACGTCTATGGACGCTATACGTCACTTTCATAGGATTTTTATCTCGGAAAAACAGGGAAAAAAAAAGTTCGAAAAATTTGATTTTTATCTCGGAAAAACAGGAAAAAAAAAGAGCTTTTTTTATTTTTTCAAGTGAATGCAATACGCTTCCGTAGAAAGAGTTGTATGTATAATGTGTAGAAAGTTTAAAACAAATTATCCTATTTATGTCTGTACTGTTAGTTTAAAGACGACTGGCGGGACAGAAGCACTTTCCCCCTGTTTCCAGTCTTTATGCTAAGCTAAGCTAACTGTCCACGTGCTCCAGTTTGATATCAATCTTCTCTTTGAACTCTTTAAAGAAACAATCAGCGTTTCTAACGACTCTACCAAGGTGCACTCATAACGTCCTCAACCTTAGACCCCGCCCCCAAACATCCGCTCACGTGCACTCTCATGAAACATGCACGGACTGATGTCTGCAGCCAAGGAAGCACTGACTCCTCCCTCACGCTGCTCGCTGCCTCTGCCGCCCCCTGCTGGAGGAAAACTGTGAGGCGACGGAAAACGCACCAACTAATTTGTCTTTACTGTTTCTCTCTCTCTCTCTCTCTCTCTCTCTCTCTCTCTCTCTCTCTCTCTCTCTCTCTCTCTCTCTCCTCTCCCACTCTCTCCCTCTCCTCTCTCTCTCCCCCTCTCTCTCTCTCTCTCCAGCTCGTGGGCGAACCAACCTGGAGCTGAGGGAGAAGTTCATCCTTCCTGAGGGAGCGTCCGTGGGCCTCGCCGCCTTCCGCTCCCGGGGACGCCGCTCGAAGCCGGGCTCCAGGAACGCCTCCCCCACTCGCTCCTCCTCCTCCGCCTCCCACAGCGGCGCCTCCCTCCCCTCGGCCCCCTCCACGCCGGCCACGCCCACAACCTCGGCCTCGTCCAGGGTGAGATGATCTCAGACGTCCTGTAGTGATCTGTGTTGTTGTCGTCATCTGATGTTGGTGTGTAAGAGCTGTTGTGTCAGTGTGTGTGTGTCTGTGTGTGTGTGTGTGTGTCTGTGTGTGTGTGTGTGTGTGTGTCTGTGTGTGTGTGTCAGAGGGCGAGTGTGTGTTGTTGACGTTTCACAGTGTTCACTTGTTGTCATCCTCCTGTTGTTGTCAAATATCACCACATCCTTAACTGTGAATTTTTATTTTTTGTTCTTGTTTCTTTGTGTTGTTCTTTCCTTCCTCTTGTTCCCTCGTTCCCTTGTTCCCTCGTTCCCTTGTTCCCTCGTTCCTTCCTGCCCCCCCGGCTTCACACATGATGGGTTTTCTGTTCAATAAAAATCATTTGCTCTCACACAAACACACACTGCGCTGCACTCCCTCGCTGTCCAACCCCTCCCTCCTCCTCCTCCTCCTCCTCCTCCTCCTCCTCCTCCTCCTCCTCCCTCCTCATCTGCTTCTCTCCTACGCTGCTTTGCTCTCCTGCTCCACCCTTCCTTCCTTCCTCCCTTCCTTCCTTCCTTCCTTCCTTGCTCCCTTCCCTTCCTCCCTCCAGTCCTCCCATACTCACTCTCGTGACTATGCTAAGCCCTGGCTGGCTCACAGTAAAACTCCAACGTCAACCAAGTGCCACTGCTGCCCAGATCTGGGTCTGGGTCTCACCACGCCCGGGCACGAGGTAACACACTCACCCCCGATCACCCACCCACCCACCTCCCCGTCCCACCCCCCCACCCCCACCCCACTGACGCGCTGATGCACTAACTCCAACTCGTGTAAAGTTTGACGTTAAGCCGAAACTGTGGGAATCCTATTTATTTAATTACAGATTCGGCAAATCTCATCGGGTTCGAACCTGTTTGACTCGTGTGTGAAGGTGCGACTGAGTCATGAGATTAATAATCTGATTAATTGATTAGTTAATCGCCTCCTTCTTTGCTAATTGATCATTAATCACATTCTCATGATTAATCTTATAACAGAACTATAATCAATAAAATGTTTCGGTTTTTATAGATCAATTTAATCAATAGTGAAAGTGTTGAAGTTGCAGCCGCAGTTTGTTTTTGTCACAGAGAGTTTTGTTCTTTGTGTTGAGTTTTAGTTTGTGTGTTTGTAGGTCTGTTCCTTTGTCCCGTGTTGAAGTTGTGTTCATAGCGTCCGTGTCGACAGTGTAAATGTAACATGAGGCTCCACAGTGGAGTCTTCCTCAGCTGACGTGTCCCGGTTGCTCCTGCAGGGGGCGGCGTCGGGATCCAAACTGAAGCGTCCGACTTTCCACTCGAGCCGCGGGTCGTTGACCGGGGAGAACGGAGGAACGACACCGGGAAGCAAACCAACACGAACCGGTGAGGAAACAGGAAACACATCTCTAACGTTTGGTCCCGTCAGAGGAAAATAAGATGTTTGTAGATAGAAGATGATTCACAGATACGCAAACAAGGACTTGCTTTAGAATAATATCAGCACGCTAACACAGAGGACGATATTTAAATTTAAGTTTACATTTTGACCTGATGACAAAAAGTGAATGAATCAACTATTTGTCCTGAAGGGGGCGCCAGATCTCAAGATAATCGATCTGACAGACTTAGATGTTTCACTGGTGTGTGTGTGAAATCTTTGACCTGCTGGTGGCGCTAGAATGAAAGTTAGGGATTTTTTTAATCTCCACTTCTTCTTTCTCTTAACCCCTTATTGCCTAATTAATTTTCCAATTATATAAAAAAAATATTATTTGTGTTTTTGGGTTAGGGTTAGTCATACAGATGCTAAATTAAGTGGAGATTGTTAATTTCAATATAGCATATACAATAGATATAAATGTAGGTATGATGCAAATGAGCGACATTAGGCATAATGGAGCATAACCTTAATTTAACCAATTTTCCAGTCAGTCCTGGTATGTAGATTATTATACTGATGCTGCTTTTGCTTGACATTGAATAACAACATATGTTTCTGTTCAATCATTGCTGTTCCATCATCACAGTATTTCAAATACAGATTAATATCTCAAAATAACTTTGCTGCACAGTCCCAACCATAGATATAAAGACTAGATGCCTCGTCTGCGTTGCCGGCCAACGGAGACGAACGTCACCACATGGCGGCCATCTTGCTACGGGGCAGCTCGCTCACCCATAACATTGTGTTGGTAGTGGTAAAAACCATAACTTGCTTAATTTTCAACCGATTTTGAAACGGTCTGGTTTGTTATAAACGTCAGAGATGTAGATATGACACATATTTATTATTAATAAGTACACAGTGTCATAACTACATCTCTATTAGTTATGGTTATTTACCACTACCAACACAATGTTATGGGTGAGTGAGATGCCCCCTAGCAAGATGGCCGCCATGTGGTGACGTCCGGCTCCGTCGAACGAGACATCTAGTCTTTATATATATCTATGGTCCCAACTGGCTACTATGTATTTTCCACTCCGACCACTAGATGGCGGCAGAGTGCTTCCAATACCTTCATGGTATGTGTAGTATTTGCACCTGAATGGGGTTTGAGGCGAATTCGCAACATTCGTCTACAAGGGGTTAAGCATTTTGTTAAATAACCAAAGTTTATTATCCTAGATTATAATAAACCGACTTACGTCCTTACAATAACATATCTTTAAACATAAATTTAAACATTTTCCTCTTCTCCATTTCCTCCTCAGACCCGAAGCGAGGCGCCAGTGGTCCGACCAGCCGCGCCGGCAGCCGGGCGGGAAGCAGAGCGAGCAGCCGGCGTGGCAGCGACGCCTCGGACGCCTCGGAGCTCCAGGACGCTCGCTCCGTGGGCTCGGACACCTCCGACACGCCGCGGCGACCGGGCAGCGGCGCCAAACCCTCCAAGATCCCGACCATCTCCAAGAAGACGCCCAGCCCCAAGACCCTGGGCTCCGCAAAGAAATAAGAGCCGGGACGAGAGAAACCGGATCCCACCTCCGTCACGGAGGGTGGGCCGCTGTCATCGGCCATCTTGGGTTCACCCGCTGCTCCACCTCCACCCGTGGGACTTGTACTGAATCTCTGCACTTTGACATCAGGGGGAAGGAGGAGACGGATGAGACGTTCTTCTCGTTCTTTCCCCGTTTCTAGAAAAATGTCTGAAAATAAGAACCAAGAGGAAAAAGGTTCTGGTCTGACGTCTCAGTCCAGAGTCTGTGGGGGGGGGGGCGAAGCCGACTCCTCCCCTTTAAGAAGCGACTCCAGTTTGCCTTCCAGTCTCCTGCTTCCTCTTCCACGAGTTCCCCCCCCCCGGCGTGGAACCGAACACCGGCTGATGAGACGTGATGCTGCCTTACTTTCACACAGAGAGTCTTCAAACTGCTTTACACCACACTGACACACAGACACGCACATGGTAACTCAGAGGGCGGGGCCGGGGGCGGGGCTCACCACCGCCACCACCAGCGCCGCCACCGCCACGGCTACGAAAACAAAGAGGAGCTCGAATGTCCTTCAGGAAAAAAAGAGAAGAATTGTGGGTTATTATTTTGGCTTGTGGGCCAGATGTCTCAACGATGAGTTAAAAAAGAAAATATGCAACGGCCGCCCGGCGCTTCCTCTGGCGAGAGAAAGCGTCACCTCAGCAGATGGGCGCCCGCCACATGTGGCGAGCTCAGGAGGCGTGAAACACACACCGGCCGACCTCAGGCCCGGGGGGGCGGCGGCGGCGGCGGTGCTGCAGCCGAGGACAAACACTCGCACACTCACACACCGCAGAGCTGACTCCTCCCCACCGCTGGAACGCTAGGATCCGACCCGTGTCGGGGGGCGTGGTCAGTCGCTCGCCAACGCATCGATCCGACGCAACAACGTGACAAACTGGCAATAGAAGGACTGTTTCCATGGAGACAAACTCATCTCACAGCGCTGAGCACATCAGTGTTAACCCGTGTTCACGGACTTCAACTACCAGCATGCACTAGTCGTCTCTTCCTCTGCAGTTCTACCTTAATGTCCACACTGCGTTGCCCTTAGCAACCCAGCAGCACACACACACACACACACGTTAAGGGATGTGCGTCACGTGTGTCTTTGTTACGAGAGGTCGTTGACTTGTCACTGAATGCAAACATTTTAATTTGCGAATGTGGATTTTTGCTTCTGTTTGTGTTTCTGGTTAATTTATAATCCAGTTGTACTTTTTGTTTTTCTAGCTTGAAAGAAGAATCTATTTATTTTTCAGTTTCATGTCATATCGGCGTCGGCGGAGACGAAACGCGCCGGTGAAAGAGTTTATGATTTTTGTACCGAGGAACGTGTGTCGTGACTCCGCCCTCTGGTCCCTGACGCCTTGTTTGTTCTTTTTACTCGTTTCGCTAACGACGATAATTCCCAGAACTCGACCAAAGGGGTTTTCCCTTCATGTGGAGACACGCCCACAGATATGAGTGACAGGAGTCCTGGGCCGAGCGGACCAATGAGAGCGGGTCCTCCTCCCTCACGTCCCGCCCCCAGCGGCTCTTCTTCTTCTTCTAGGCTTTTTTCAAATGTCCCGTGGCCAGCGGGTCGAGGATGAAGATTAGAAAAACTAATGAAATTACAGAAAGACAGAAAGAAAAACATCTTAAGGTGATTTTTATTTATTTATTGTCTCTCTGAGAAGGGGGGGGGGGGCTCTCTGAGTGTGATGATGAGAACATGAAAGGGGAGGGGGGGGGTTAACAGGAGTCAATTGTGTAAAAGTTCAACAAAAAACTAAAATATAAACATTTTTTGTTCTGTTTTTGTATTAAAATATGCTTGCAGTAAAACTCTCTTGTGTCTGTGGTTCTTTTGGATTTATGCTTCATATCCGAGCTTCACTGATCTGTGAATTCTTTAATTGATATTAAATTAAGAGATTTTTTGATAATCATCTAATTGTTTAATTAACTTTTTATTGTAAAAGTAACAGAATTCACACATTTTATGAACTAAATTACGTCTTTTGGAAGTTTGTTAGTTTGTGTTTTTAAAGTTCTGATGTTTCTGAATATGTAAAATCTGGTTCAAATCCAATTAAACATCTGGATCTATTGAATTTAAATGTGTTTTCATAAGGAGACTGTTTACTGGGAAATCTGCTGGTTTGTGTTTAGCAGCATAGCTCAGTTTTACACCACATGAACATTCAGATTAATTGTGCACATACAGTAGAAGTTGTGTGTTTGATGTCTTTGCAGCTGTTTTCTTTGTGATTATCTCACGTTTATTTCACTTCATTAGTTTTATGTCCTGACTTCAGTTCATTCTAGATTAGATCAGATTATCCAGTTTTTATATTCTAGTTAATCTGTGCACAAGCTGACAAATGTCGTCTTTAATGCAGCTGTTGTGTGTGTGTGTGTGTGGTGCTGGGGCAGATTGTGAGTCTCTCCCTCTTCGTGTGTGTTGATGTGCAACGACCGGACATGTCTCAGTAATTATCCTGCGAGGCGATAAGGACACGCCCGGCTGGCTCCTCTCCTCCCTGGAGGTGAGGAGGTGCAACCAGGAGCTGGATCCTCTCCTCCCTGGAGGTGAGGAGGTGCAACCAGGAGCTGGATCCTCTCCTCCCTGGAGGTGAGGAGGTGCAACCAGGAGCTGGATCCTCTCCTCCCTGGAGGTGAGGAGGTGCAACCAGGAGCTGGATCCTCTCCTCCCTGGAGGTGAGGAGGTGCAACCAGGAGCTGGATCCTCTCCTCCCTGGAGGTGAGGAGGTGCAACCAGGAGCTGGATCCTCTCCTCCCTGGAGGTGAGGAGGTGCTACCAGGAGCTGGATCCTCTCCTCCCTGGAGGTGAGGAGGTGCAACCAGGAGCTGGATCCTCTCCTCCCTAGACGTGAGGAGGTGCAACCAGGAGCTGAAGCTTCTCCTCCCTGGAGGTGAGGAGGTGCAACACAGGAGCTGGATCCTCTCCTCCCTGGAGGTGAGGAGGTTCAACCAGGAGCTGGATCCTCTCCTCCCTGGACGTGAGGAGGTGCAACCAGGAGCTGGATCCTCTCCTCCCTGGAGGTGAGGAGGTGCAACCAGGAGCTGGATCCTCTCCTCCCTGGACGTGAGGAGGTGCAACCAGGAGCTGAGTCCTCTCCTCCCTGGACGTGAGGAGGTGCAACCAGGAGCTGGGTCCTCTCCTCCCTGGAGGAGAGGAGGTGCAACCAGGAGCTGGATCCTCTCCTCCCTGGAGGAGAGGAGGTGCAACCAGGAGCTGGATCCTCTCCTCCCTGGACGTGAGGAGGTGCAACCAGGAGCTGGATCCTCTCCTCCCTGGAGGTGAGGAGGTGCAACCAGGAGCTGGATCCTCTCCTCCCTGGAGGAGAGGAGGTGCAACCAGGAGCTGGATCCTCTCCTCCCTGGAGGTGAGGAGGTGCAACCAGGAGCTGGATCCTCTCCTCCCTGGACGTGAGGAGGTGCAACCAGGAGCTGGGTCCTCTCCTCCCTGGAGGAGAGGAGGTGCAACCAGGAGCTGGATCCTCTCCTCCCTGGAGGTGAGGAGGTGCAACCAGGAGCTGGATCCTCTCCTCCCTGGAGGTGAGGAGGTGCAACCAGGAGCTGGATCCTCTCCTCCCTGGAGGTGAGGAGGTGCAACCAGGAGCTGGATCCTCTCCTCCCTGGAGGTGAGGAGGTGCAACCAGGAGCTGGATCCTCTCCTCCCTGGAGGTGAGGAGGTGCAACCAGGAGCTGGATCCTCTCCTCCCTGGAGGTGAGGAGGTGCTACCAGGAGCTGGATCCTCTCCTCCCTGGAGGTGAGGAGGTGCAACCAGGAGCTGGATCCTCTCCTCCCTAGACGTGAGGAGGTGCAACCAGGAGCTGAAGCTTCTCCTCCCTGGAGGTGAGGAGGTGCAACACAGGAGCTGGATCCTCTCCTCCCTGGAGGTGAGGAGGTTCAACCAGGAGCTGGATCCTCTCCTCCCTGGACGTGAGGAGGTGCAACCAGGAGCTGGATCCTCTCCTCCCTGGAGGTGAGGAGGTGCAACCAGGAGCTGGATCCTCTCCTCCCTGGACGTGAGGAGGTGCAACCAGGAGCTGAGTCCTCTCCTCCCTGGACGTGAGGAGGTGCAACCAGGAGCTGGGTCCTCTCCTCCCTGGAGGAGAGGAGGTGCAACCAGGAGCTGGATCCTCTCCTCCCTGGAGGAGAGGAGGTGCAACCAGGAGCTGGATCCTCTCCTCCCTGGACGTGAGGAGGTGCAACCAGGAGCTGGATCCTCTCCTCCCTGGAGGTGAGGAGGTGCAACCAGGAGCTGGATCCTCTCCTCCCTGGAGGAGAGGAGGTGCAACCAGGAGCTGGATCCTCTCCTCCCTGGAGGTGAGGAGGTGCAACCAGGAGCTGGATCCTCTCCTCCCTGGACGTGAGGAGGTGCAACCAGGAGCTGGGTCCTCTCCTCCCTGGAGGAGAGGAGGTGCAACCAGGAGCTGGATCCTCTCCTCCCTGGACGTGAGGAGGTGCAACCAGGAGCTGGATCCTCTCCTCCCTGGAGGTGAGGAGGTGCAACAGGAGCTGGATCCTCTCCTCCCTGGAGGTGAGGAGGTGCAACCAGGAGCTGGATCCTCTCCTCCCTGGACGTGAGGAGGTGCAACCAGGAGCTGGGTCCTCTCCTCCCTGGAGGAGAGGAGGTGCAACCAGGAGCTGGATCCTCTCCTCCCTGGACGTGAGGAGGTGCAACCAGGAGCTGGATCCTCTCCTCCCTGGAGGTGAGGAGGTGCAACCAGGAGCTGGATCCTCTCCTCCCTGGACATGAGGAGGTGCAACCAGGAGCTGGATCCTCTCCTCCCTGGAGGTGAGGAGGTGCAACACAGGAGCTGGAGCTTCTCCTCCCTGGAGGTGAGGAGGTGCAACCAGGAGCTGGATCCTCTCCTCCCTGGACGTGAGGAGGTGCAACCAGGAGCTGGATCTTCTCCTCCCTGGACATGAGGAGGTGCAACCAGGAGCTGGATCCTCTCCTCCCTGGACATGAGGAGGTGCAACCAGGAGCTGGATCCTCTCCTCCCTGGACGTGAGGAGGTGCAACCAGGAGCTGGATCCTCTCCTCCCTGGAGGTGAGGAGGTGCAACCAGGAGCTGGATCCTCTCCTCCCTGGAGGTGAGGAGGTGCAACCAGGAGCTGGAGCTTCAAAGTCACTTTCCTCATTTCAATCTCGGGTTATTTGTTCTTTTCTAATTTCTTAATCCTCAGTCTGTGAGACGTGAAAATAACTTGGTCCTGTTTATTCGGTCTGAGTCCACCCTCTGCAGCTGTGTGTACACACTCACAGACACACAAACACACAAACACACACACTCACTCACAGACACACAGACACACAAACACTCACACACAGACACACACTCCGATGACAGTCCTCACCCTTGTTCCACCACCTCTCTCTCAGTCCTTTTTCCTTCTTCTTGGGTTGATTTGGTTTCAAGGTCACTCAGCTCCCTCTTTGTTTCTCCTCCTCCTCTTCCTCCTCAGTTCACTCCCTCCTCATCCTCTCTTTCTCCTCTCACCATTATCTCTCCAGACAAAAACCTCCTCGAGCTGCAGATGTCGGGGGAAGAAGGAACCGTGACAGAAGGAACCGTGGTCACTCTGGTTTGGTCAGTGTTATTCAGGCCGTTCAAAGTGACCACGAGTACCAGGCGGCTTTGAAGAGACGAGTACACAAACACGAGCTGGCACAGGCCTCCACCTCACTACTATATTTGAGTCATTTCTTCCCTCCCAGTCCTTTTGGTCCAGACACACACACACACACACACACACACACACACACAGACACACACACGTGTACTGAGAGTGTTTGCATTAGCTCGGCTGCAGGAAACGCTCAGTAAACTAATGAATGTGTCAACGGGAAATGTTGTTACGCCGTTTCAACGCAAAAACTGCCACTTCAGAGCAGAAGGGATCGTTTCTCCTCCAGTTTGAGGTCGAAGAAGAAGTTTGATGTTTTCCATTTAGTGAAGAACGAACTGTGGAGAGGTTTGGAAGTTTTACTGTTGGCAAAGGAAAAGTGACAAATGTAGAAAAAGGTTATGATGCTCAAAATAAAGGTTTAAACAAGTTGTGTATTTTTCCCTGATCTCAGATACACACTAAACATATAAACTAAACATTAAAGCTCCGAGACAGAAATGCTTCACACGTGTGCAACTTATTAATTAAGTTCAAAAGACCATGTGGAGTTTTGATCTTGAGCCACACATAAAGTCACAGTTCACAACAAACACAAGTTTAATTTAATCTTCAATGTCAAAACTAAGAAGTAGAACTCACACTTTCATTTTGTTCTCGTGAAAACACATTTCAATTCTCCAGATCCAGGTTTTATTCACACGTTCATAAATCTCCCGGATTTTGTTCATCAAGCTCAAAGATTTATTCTCTGAGAAACCAGAGAAAGATGCAAAGTTAGTTTAAAACATTTTGACTAGTGACTGAAACCCACTGAAAATAAACCAGAACATTTCATCTGTTAAAATAACAACAATATAATACTTAAAACATTCAATAATAATATAAGTATCAACTGTATTTGTACAGCACTTATATATCTGACGTGTGAGGAAGTTCAATCCACTTCCGTTCACATCTGTCGCTTCACGATCCGCCCGAGGACTCAGCGTTGATCCTCTATGAAAGGAAGCAGTCATGAGAGGATGAAAAGATAGAGGGGTGGAGGTAAAGAGGGCGAGAGAGGGATGAGGTCTCCCAGAGAGACCACTGGGAGGAGTGGTGATGAGATGTGAGCAGGAGAGAGAGAGAGAGAGAGAGAGAGAGAGAGAGAGAGAGAGAGAGAGAGAGAGGAGTTTGAAGACTTGAAAGAGAGGGAGAGGCTGGAAACTCCCTCACTCGGCTCTGCTCTTACACTCGAGCTGCAGCTCTCTTCAGGACTTCAGGAGGAAACCTGCGTCTCTCTGGAGGACGACGATCAGGAAACAACTTCCCGGAGTTCTATCGCTTTTATCCGTTGGATTAAGAAGAGACATCTGGAGACGTGTGGGCGGGGCTTCAGGGTAAAAGCTTCCAGCTGTGATCTGCTCCTCGTGTGTGAACTCACTGCAGGTGGGAACGGCTTCATTCCCCCGAGAAGTCGAGGAAAACTTCACCGTATTTGACCTCTGACCTCCGCAGCACCTGCTCTTCAGGGTTCACATCTCCACGCTGAGGACACATCTTCAGTCTTGGATCTGGTTCGTCTTCATTCAGGATCTGAGTCTCTCTCCTGTGGCCTCGGCTGAGGGGCGAGCGAGACCAGAGGGTGAGGAGGGTTTCTCCTTTGAGATTAGAGAAGAAGCGAGGGAGGCAAAGAGGGGGGGGGGGAAGATAAACAGGCAGTTTGAGGCTGTAAACACCTCCCGTCCAGACTCGCTCCTCTAAACACATCAGGGACAGATCAGCTCCGGAGCCTGAGGACGAACTGGATCCTCTGAGGAACCGGACCTGGATCCACAGGAGGAACCGGACCTGAACCCAGTCCTGGTTCCAGAGCAGAAGCCCGAGTCCTCATGGCCTCGGACGCCTCCTGCAGCTGCTCCTGCCTCTGCAGCGGGATGAGGAGGCAGCACTCGGGCCTCCTCCTCCACCGCCGGACGCTGCTCCTCCTCCCGCTGCTCCTCCTGCTCTCCCTGTGGAGCCAGCAGGCCCAGGCCGTGGTCCACTCCAGCTTCCGCCGGCTCAGCGGCCGCGAGAAGAAGGAGATGCAGAAGGAGATCCTGTCCATCCTGGGTCTGCCCGGGCGCCCCCGACCCCACCCGCCGCTGCGGCCCCCCTCCTCCGCCCCCCTCTTCATGCTGGACCTGTACCACGCCATGTCGGCGGACGGCGAGGACGACGGGAACGAGATCATCCTGAGCGCAGCGGCGGGGGGCATGGGGAGGTATGGGGGGGCGGAGAGGTTGGCTCAGGTCAACCACGCGGCCCTGCCCACCCTCAGCACGCACACCCCCCCGCTGGGGACGGTGGTCAGCGAGGCCGACACCGTGATGAGCTTCGTCAACGTGGGTGAGTCCAGTTTCCTCCCGGAGCAGGAGGAGGAGCCAGAGGTCCTCCTGGGGGGGACACATGGGGGGGGTGAGGGTCTGCAGTGGAGGTCAGTGGTCCTCATACGGGGGTCTGTGGTCCCCAGGGGTCAAATAGGTCAAATTATACTAAGGGAAATAAACACAAGGTCCTCAAGTTGTAAAAAACAAGATTTGATTAGAAAAAAAAACTAGATTAGACTTGAATCCCATAATGCATCAGTGTAAAATCTGCAGGTATCAGATCAGTGCTTTTTAAATATATAATACATATAATAATACTATGGACAATAACATCAATACAGGAATAAAAAAAACGATCAAAAGAATAAAGTGGAAAATCTCTCAGTAGAACTCGGAACCAGATTCCCCTTGAAACTTGAATCCCATAATGCATCAGTGTAAAATCTGCAAGTACTTTTTAAATATATAATACATTTAATAATACTATGCACAAGAATAACAACAATAACATCAATACAGGAATAAACAAAACTATTAAAAGAATAAAGTAGAAAGTCTCTTCGTAGAAGTCATAACTCACAATAGAAATGAGGATGTGAGATTCACAATAAAAATATTATCACCAACAATATAAAACGTCCTCTCTCACAATGTTAAAGAAAGTAATGAAATCGACAAGTTTTGTGGTGATCTGTTAAGTAGATTTTTGTGTAATCCTGCAAACAAAGAAAAAAACAACAAACATTTTAAACTCAACCTCCTCACAACATAAACATGAGTTTGACTTTTTCTTGCTGCAGAGAATTTCCAGAGAAACTGTGATAAAGTTGTTTTATTTACATTTTCATTGAGTTTAATCCAAATAAAGAAAAACAGCTCTGACATGTTCATTAACCTTCATGTGGAATCTCCTCCTCCTCTCGTCTCTGAGGATCCTGATCTGCTCTTTGAGTGACGGAGCAGTTTTTGACTTTGTGGTTTTGGCATCGAAACGTAAACTGTGAGCAGATTAAATTACACTTTGTGAACCCGACGACACCGACGTGAGTTTCCACCATCACTCATCTCCACAGAGAGAATCAAACCAGCGTCACGACAGTTTCCAGTTCAACCCGGAAGCCTGAAGCTCACAGCTGATTGGTTCAGCTCCTTTTAAATGACAGTTTCCATCCTTTAAAGTTGGACTAATAAGAATTTAACCAAAGGTAGAGAATCAATTATCAACTCGAACGTCTGAGGACCAACAGTCTCCTCATGAAACCACGTTTAAATTCACTACATGCACCAACACACATATATATGAATCCCTGAAACATGTACGATTTCATTCTAAGAGTTATTTGCTGGGAAGTTTGTGAAACTGAATTCCTGATTTCTTCTCTAACTTCAGTTTTCACATCATCTAACGTCATGAAGGTGAAACATCCAGGAGAAGATCTGAACTCTGCTGGTGAAGAACCAGTTGCTGATTGAGCTCCACAGTGAGATGTGATGGTTCAGTCCACAGAGACTTCAGAGTTCAGATCTTCTCCTGGATGTTTCACCTTCATGACGTTAGATTATGTGAAAACTGAAGTTAGAGAAGAAATCAGGAATTCAGTTTCACAAACTTCCCAGCAAATAATTCTTAGAATGAAATCCGACATGTTCCAGGGATTCATATATATATGTGTTGGTGCACATAGTGAATTTAAACGTGGTTTCATGAGGAGACTGTTGGTCCTCAGACGTTCGAGTTGATAATTGATTCTCTACCTTTGGTTAAATTGTTATTAGTCCAACTTTAAAGGATGGAAACCGTAATTTAAAAGGAGCTGAACTAATCAGCTGCGAGCTTCAGGCTCCAGGGACGTGAAGGCAAAACAAGTAGTTTGATAACTGATATGAAAGATGTTGATCCCTGTTAAACCGGAGCCGGTGAACGTATGAAGCCACAAACTCAGCCTGAGTGATGCCAATCTGTCACAGCGTCAAAATTAAACATCCTGTTCTCGATGGCTTCCTTCCTGCCGCTCTTCTCTCTGGAGTCCAGCTCATCGTGGGAAACATTCCCCCCCCCCCACAGACACACACTTAGCGCAGGGTCTTTAATGAACTCGTCAAATTAAAGGCTCCTTCTCTGAGTTCCTCTCTGTTATGGAGAAGGAAACACACCCTGAAATTTATCAGTCATCACTGCAGAAACATTTCATCCCCTGAACCCACCGGTTCTAAACAGAGGTGACTCATCAGATCCTCAGTGTTTAAACAGAGAAGCTGCTGTTTCACTGTGGAACACAAGTGAACTGGAGATGAAACTGAGGCTGAAGCTCGAACCTCCATCAAGGTCCAGCAGCTTCCTCATGGATCCACATCCAAACATCAGCCTCATGAACATGTCGGATGATTTAAATCAAAGATCCAGGAAGTGATTCCTCTAGAAATGTGTGAGAATCTCAAAAGAGAAATGTTAAAGAGACTTTCCTCAATCTGCTGTTTGGTCCAGTTTCACTTGAGTTGTGTCTCGGTTCATGTTTCGTCCTTCAGACGAGTTTCTCGGTTCCCAGCGGTTCTGTTCAATTCAACCAAGCTGCACCAAAATACACTAGACTTTAAAAAGTCAAGATCTATGAATTAATCCCAAAACATTTCTAATTTCAAAAGAAGGATTCCAACTTCCTGGATCTGCAAGTTTGGTCCAGATCCATCCTTCGACATTTAAAGAGTTCTGTTCCATCTTTCAACCAAAGTTTTGTGGAAATCCTTTGAGTAGTTTCTTCGTAACACAACGGATCAAACAACTCACACACTCTTAGAAATCAGTCCTTTGATTCTCTGTTAATCTCATTAATGGATCAAGATGCATTTTGATCTCTGAGAAATCTGAGAAAATGTCACAGAAAGTAAAGAAATATTGATCTGCACCAACTTTTACTGGCTTGAGTTCCGCAGGAATTCATTCAGTAGTTTTTATACAAACCAACAAACCAACAAACCAACACACGTCACTTCTCTGTGTTAACAACCACCGACTCGTTGTGTGTCTGTTCACGACTGGAACGCAACACACGTCATTTTCTACTTGTGATGGGATTTACATTTTAAACGTCACCTGCAGATATGAAGCATTCAGTTTCTATTCCTGGGACTAATCAGTGTGTGTGTGTGTGTGTGTGTGTGTGTATAGTTCATACACAGATGTAATGGGAACACACAGCTGGTTAGAATTAAAGGCCCCACTGACACACACCGGAAAAAAAAAAAAAGAGCTAACGGTCCGAAGCGAGATGAAAATACTGGAGAGGCGGAGCCAAGCTAAGAATACCAGAGAGAGCTGCAATTAGTGGTGTGTGTGCTGAGCAGCTGCTGAGGTTCAGAGCACTAAGTGTCTCTAATTACTGTGTGTGTGTCTGTGTGTGTGTGTGTGTGTGTGTGTGTGTGTGTGTGTGTGTGTGTGTTCTGGTAATCATCACACCGCGGGGACCGGTGACTGTTTACACAGTCACGTCATGGGGACCGGTTGCGGTGTGGGGACCGAAATGCCGGTCCCCATGAGGATTACCCTTTTAAATGAATACTAGAGCTACTCTGAAGGTGCCTGTGAAGTTTGAAGCATTGGCCCATATTACATGTTTTTTGGTAAATGTTAGTGTGTGAGCATTGCTCAGTAGTGTCCCTACTTTTTCTAGCTAGTACTGCACCCACTGCTTCACACACACACATCTTCCAAATATGGTTGGGTGCCACCCACTTCCTGGTCCCCATTAGTAATGATTAAAGCAGCGATGACATTTTCAGCAATCAACAGTAAAAGAAGACTTTTTGCTGGAGAAACTAGCTAAGAAGATAAGAACTTGTGCAGAGGAGCAAAAGTAAGACATAAGGTAAGCACAGTTGTATCTTAAATAAGTATAAGCAGTGTTGAACCCTCAAATTACATTAATTACCATTACCTAGCTGGCATGATTAATAGCTATGATTAGCTACAAAGGCTAAGTGTATGACCTCAAATGTTTTACTGCGTTTCTCTAACTACTTGCAAGCATGATGCATATGTGAAGGAGTTTATGTGCAGAGGAAATGTAACCTGGCTGCTCTGGATAACCTCTATTTGGAAGCTGGTTATGAACAGGCCCTTTAAACTTTTCTTATTTAACAATGGGCACGTTCATGTGGAAGAGGCAGAGCAGGTTATTAAAGCATCATGGTCAGAGGCATACATCTGGAATTAAATGATAGAAGGAGGATTCAGAGCCGGCGAGTAGGAAAGTTCATAGTGTTTTTAACAGCTCACAGACGTGAGACTGGGAGAATAAAAATATCTCAGCATGAAAAATCTCCCTTTTGACTCTTTGTTGATAATGTGGACATGTCCAAATGCTTGTAACATTGGTGTACATGCAAAACAAAATACAATGACTATTATTTTGCCATCATCTTCGATGTGCTGTAAACAAAAATACTATGCTCTCTGCTACTGAATGTGTACATCATGTCATGCCTCTGGCTTGCTCTACCCAGGCACGTCCTCCTGTCTGAATTCTCCTGCTGTTTTCTTTATATGTGAAAGCCATACTCCTTCACAATTATTCAGACATTATCATTTCTCATTTAAGCTGTTTTCAGGCATGACCTGCAGGTAAAATCCAAATAATTGGCTACAGTATTGACCCAGTTTACCTTTCACACATGCACAAGACAGATATACAGTACATATATGTTTGTATGTGTGTAAAGTTTATGCAACAACGCACGAGAGAGTATGCATCACCCTGTAGGCAGAAACTATACTCATGACAAAGAGTAAAGGAGAAGGTTTCTGTAGTTGAATTTTGCAAGAAAAACAACCCTCATGAGGATTGAGGCAACAACAGCAATTTTTAATACCACCAGTCTTACTAAGCAAGTAAACAATTTTTTTTTAATCTTTTCCTGCAGAAATGGCACCATGCATCAGCCCCTTTCAGGATGCAATTCAACATGTTATTTCACAGACTGACAAAATCTGCAAATTAGAGGTCCAGTATATTAATGCAGTAAAAGGTGAGGTGGTATCTGCTGTAAATTATCAATAAATAATTATCATTTAAAATCTAAAGAAAAGCTCCAGAATACATTTAATATGGACTAGAATGCTGGTCAGTTTTGGTTTGTTTTGTATTATATATCAGCATAAACTCATTGTTAACAAATATAATTAATGGATCTTTATTGAAAATGTTTTTATTGTTTACAGGACGTGGCGTATTTGCAAAGGGTACAATTTGTAAAGGAGACTTTGTTGTACAATATAGGGGGGATATGATAAGTGATGCAGAATCACAGAGAAGGAGAAAACTTTACCACCCCTCATGTGCTGCATTCATGTTTGCCTTCAAGTGGAGAGGGAAAACATGGTGGTAAGACTTAAGAATACCTAAACTAGACTCCATATACTATACTAAGCTCTACTACGTGGGTCTCTGATTTTATCGTGATATATTGTGACATTTGTATTTTTTCTTTTCCAATTTTTCCAATTTCTCAAGTGTTGATGCCTCCAGAGAAGATGGCTCAATTGGGCGACTAGTTAATGATGAACACAGACGTCCTAACTCGAAAATGAAAAAAATGTATGTTAATGGAGTACCCCACCTTTGTGTATTTGCCCTGGATGACATCAAAGAAGGAGAAGAAATCACCTATGATTATGGAGGTGAAGACTGCCCATGGCGAACACAAGTATGTTGCAAACACAGTAAATACAATGAGTCAAGTATGACAACATTTTAGTAGAATGAGAAATATGTGGAACTAATTTGGCTGTATTCATATTTGCAATAACCATGTACACTATACATATACAAAAAATACCAGGATTGACACAACTTGTTTGGATTTTAAGCTGCAATGCATGAGTGACCACTAATTATAGTGAAAATAACAGGAACATGTAATTACAAACAGGAATCTGATTTACAAAAGTTTTAAGGAGCTATTGAAGGTCAGTTTAGATTATTATAGATATTATGTTACTGCACTGAATGATCCTCTTTTAACACTTCATCCTAGCAGGGTTGTCTACAAACCTCTGCTAGCAGCCTGAAGCTGTGCTTTTGATTTATATGTGAAATAGTGCAGCGTGTCCAAGCTTTTCAATTTCCATTGGATGAATGGAAATGTCATTGATTCACCTGCATTAGCATAGATGAGATTATGATATTATAGGTTTGTCACTTTAGTGACTGCAAGCAATAGCTTTGGTTAATTTAGGATCTCAACAATGTTTTTACAATGACATCTCCAGGAAAACCTTTTGTCGCTTCTGTTTAAATCGAATACTACTGATGACGTGGCGGGTTTTTGCGATGACCACTGATTATGTAATGGCTCTTGAAGGGCTGTCCCAATTTGATGGGGAAGATTTCAACCACTACCCCTTATAACTGTTTCAAGGGGCAAGATAACCCTGTAAAACAAGGGATAGGGTTAGGGAGAAGGGGCGAAATGGGTTCGGGCATAAGCACAAAGCATTGAAATGCTATTACTTTATATGGTAAAGAATCAGGGTCATATTCTAAATGTATTCAGTCTCGCTTATGACATGGATGTAATCTGAAAACTTTGTCTGAATAGAAATATTACAATATAATAGAAGTTAATGTTTGGAACGTTTTACTTTTGTTTACAGACGACCAGCATCACTGTTGACACCATGGAGGAGGATGACTCTGATCCTGTTCACTCAGAGAGTCTGATAGATGGTGCCTTCGGCCAAAGACCACACCTGAAGAGGTAAGTTCATGTCCATCACTATTTTTTCATTATTTTGTTACTCTATGTTCAGAGTTCGTGTAGAAACTGTGTGTGAACAATTAGGTTAAACTGGTCCCCACAATGAACTATAATGTTGGGTGTAAAATGTCCCCACAAAGCCTGTGTTAAGTTATGTGAATGAGAAAGAGCTTCAATGGTCAGAAGTAATGTAAATTGGTATACAATGACATTTCAAGTCATACATCTTGAAGGTTAGTGTTAGAGCTATATTCATGCTAGATTTCAAACCTCACAGTATTTTCTTTCTTGATAAATTATCACTCTACATTTTGGAGTCACGAGGTCCCCACAAGACACCTTCTGACAGTGTGTAACCACAAAACACCTTCTGAGAGTGTGCAAGTAAAAACAGTTTTTGAAAAGTTAGATGAAACTGGTCCCCACAATGAACTTTAATGTAGTGTGTAAAATGTCCCCACAAAGCCTGTGTTAAGTTGTGTAAACGAGAAAGAGCTTCACTGGTCAGAAGTATTGTAAATTGGTATACAATGACATTTCAAGTCATACATCTTGAAGGTTAGTGTTAGAGCTATATTCATGCTAGATTTCAAACCTCACAGTATTTTCTTTCTTGATAAATTATCACTCTACATTTTGGAGTCACGAGGTCCCCACAAAACACCTTCTGACAGTGTGCAAGTACAAACTGTTTTTGAAAAGTAAGATAAAACTGGTCCCCACAATGAACTATAATGTTGTGTGTAAAATGTCCCCACAAAGCCTGTGTTAAGTTGTGAGAACGAGAAAGAGCTTCACTGGTCAGAAGTAATGTAAATTGGTATACAATGACATTTCAAGTCATACATCTTGAAGGTTAGTGTTAGAGCTATATTCATGCTAGATTTCAAACCTCACAGTATTTTCTTTCTTGTTAAAATATCACTCTACATTTTGGAGTCACAAGGTCCCCACAAGACACCTTCTGACAGTGTGTAACCACAAAACACCTTCTGATAGTGTGCAAACAAAAACTGTTTTTGAAAAGTTAGATAAAACTGGTCCCCACAATGAACTTTAATGTTGTGTGTAAAATGTCCCCACAAAGCCTGTGTTAAGTTGTGTGAACGAGAAAGAGCTTCACTGGTCAGAAGTAATGTAAATTGGTATACAATGACATTTCAAGTCATACATCTTGAAGGTTCGTGTTAGAGCTATATTCATGCTAGATTTCAAACCTCACAGTATTTTCTTTCTTGTTAAATTATCACTCTACATTTTGGAGTCACGAGGTCCCCACAACACACCTTCTGACAGTGTGCAACCACAAAACACCTTCTGAGAGTGTGCAAGTAAAAACTGTTTTTCAAAAGTTAGATAAAACTGGTCCCCACAATGAACTATAATGTTGTGTGTAAAATGTCCCCACAAAGCCTGTTTTATTTAAATTGTGTGAACGAGATAGAGCTTGGCTGGACAGGAAGAAATAGTTGAAAATTAATTCAAGCTTCTCTTCTCTGGAGTTTGTTTTATGTTAATAACAGGGTGTTTCTCATTTTAGAGGTAAAATCTCAATGGTCAGTCTTTTTGAATGTCAATGTATTATATACATTGAATGAACCATTAGTCTCTTATGTTTAAATTTCTTGAAATAGTCATACAATTTGTTGTTACAGACGACCAGCATCACTGTTGACACCATGGAGGAGGATGACTCTGATCCTGTCCACTCAGAGAGTCTGATAGATGGTGCCTTTGCGCCAAAGACCACACCTGAAGAGGTAAGTTCATGTCCATCACTATTTTTTCATTATTTTGTCACTCTATGTTCAGAGTTCGTGTAGAAACTGTGTGTGAACAATTAGGTAAAACTGGTCCCCACAATGAACTATAATGTTGTGTGTAAAATGTCCCCACAAAGCCTGTGTTAAGTTGTGTGAACGAGAAAGAGCTTCACTGGTCAGAAGTATTGTAAATTGGTATACAATGACATTTCAAGTCATACATATTGAAGGTTAGTGTTAGAGCTATATTCATGCTAGATTTCAAACCTCACAGTATTTTCTTTCTTGTTAAATTATCACTCTACATTTTGGAGTCACGAGGTCCCCACAAGACACCTTCTGACAGTGTGTAACCACAAAACACCTTCTGAGAGTGTGCAAGTACAAACTGTTTTTGAAAAGTAAGATAAAACTGGTCCCCACAAGGAACTTTAGTGTTGTGTGTAAAATGTCCCCACAAAGCCTGTGTTAAGTTGTGTGAACGAGAAAGAGCTTCACTGGTCAGAAGTATTGTAAATTGGTATACAATGACATTTCAAGTCATACATCTTGAAGGTTCGTGTTAGAGCTATATTCATGCTAGATTTCAAACCTCACAGTATTTTCTTTCTTGATAAATTATCACTCTACATTTTGGAGTCACGAGGTCCCCACAAGACACCTTCTGACAGTGTGCAAGTTGTAACTGTTGAAAAGTTAGATAAAACTGGTCCCCACAATGAACTATAATGTTGTGTGTAAAATGTCCCCACAAAGCCTGTGTTAAGTTGTGTGAACGAGAAAGAGCTTCACTGGTCAGAAGTAATGTAAATTGGTATACAATGACATTTGAAGTCATACATCTTGAAGGTTAGTGTTAGAGGTATATTCATGGTAGATTTCAAACTTCACAGTTGTTTCTTTCTTGATAAATTATCACTCTACAGTTTGGAGTCACGAGGTCCCCACAAAACACCTTCTGACAGTGTGCAAGTTGTAACTTTTGAAAAGTTAGATAAAACTGGTCCCCACAATGAACTATAATGTTGTGTGTAAAATGTATGAAATGTATTTTTTGTAGATTGTGAATTCAGACTTAGTTTAGCAGAGCAGACACAACTTTGGTCTCAAATATTCTTATATGTACTTTACTATATTATTTATTGTGCATGTGCCTTTATTTACAGATTACAGAGTTCGAAAATGAAACTGAGACTTTTGTACCAAAACTAAGACGGACTAAAAGTATTCTGGTAAGTACTTACTGTGAGTTGACATCATTCACAAATAACTTCCAATAATTCAGTGGATTATAATTTAACAATATATATAATGTAGTCTGTAAAAAATAATCACTTTAAGTTGAACATCAATTTTTTCAAGTTGATGCAAGTTGATATAATCTTATTTTTTTCAGAACAGTCAAAATACCCTGTTTATTATTAATATAAACTGCTAAAATAAACAAATTATGAAACAAAACTTGCAAAACAGCCAAATGAGATGATGGTTTAATTGATACATCAACACTGTTAACAATTTTAATTTGGTTCTGTTAGGTTACTGACTAATTTCTAATCTAACCATTACAGCTCTACATATTTATAATGTTTTCATTAATTTTTTTAGATGAAAGACACAGATCTGGAAGATTCTGAGCTATTTGATTCGTCATCAGAGAGTGCAGATGACTACGTACCAGGTACAAAAAGTGACAGTGATCCGGATAGCTCAATAGGCCCCCCTGTCTGCGATTCTACAACACCAGACAACATGATTTTGGACAGTCACAACATTACACCTGAAGCCCCCAGAGCAGTAGAAGAACCCTGTTCAAGTCAGACCATAAACGACAGCGTCGTTGTCAGTTCATTTAAAAAAAAAGGTGGGAAGGGTGTGTATGACAAAAAACATTATTGCTTGTATTGCAGTAAGCCTATTTCAAAAATTGCAAGGCATCTAGAGCGTGCACATGAAGATAAATCAGATGTGGCTAAAGCTCTAAGCTTTCCAAAAGGTTCCAAAGAGAAAAAAAGACACCTGGATTATATTGGCAACAGAGGAAACTTTGCTCACAATGCAGCAGTTATGGAGTACGGAAAGGGTAAACTCGTGCCACGACCGCCTAAAGGGTTGGATGAAATTGGAATAGATCCAAATGGTATGTTATTTTATTTCACTTTTTTGTTTGTTTTTGTTCATCATTTATTCATTTCGCATGGTTACACTGATGTTTGTGTGATATAATTGAAGACCACTAAGTGCTTTACAGTACAGCTTTGTCATTCACCCATTGACACACACATTTATCTCGAAATCAATCGAAAATAAAAATTAACAAACATTATTTATTCATCTTTTTAATAATATGTAGTTTAAAAAGTGTATTCAACACTTGAATGGTTGAATACACTTTTATTAATTAAACTGAATTTTCAATTTTGTATTATCATTATTCTGTAGTACATATATGTCTTTAAAGTGAAATTCTTTTTTTGTTTTTTCATAGAACCACATACAGAGGAGACATTTCCTCATACCGAAAGGGATGAAATGCTGCCACAACCACCCAAGAGACAAAATCCACACTCATCAAGTGATGAGGTACCTTCAGAATCCTGCAGAATGAGGCCTTCCTCAATAGGTGACCTCATGACACTTCTCTTTTATCTTTTGTATGTCAGTATTGATTATGTATGCTTCTTTCTTTATATTAATTGTTAGTGTTTTAATTATAGAAATGTCCAAATGTTTTAAAATGTGTCATAGCAGCCATATGGGAACAGAAAAAGAAACAGCACACCTTCAAATCCCCGACCATGTTAAAGCTGTTTATAATTTTGTCATTTAAAAATTGTCCCTGGAAAATGTTGTTAAAGTTTTACTTCTTTTTTTTTTCTTTTATAGCACCACCAGCAGAGGAGTCACTTCCTCCCACTGAGAGGAATGAAATGCAGCCACAACCACCCAATAAACCAAAACCAGTCAGTACGATGAGGCCTTCCTCAAAAGGTAAACGTTTGACATGTAGTACCTCTTGTCTTTTTAATGTCAGCATTTATTATGTTTGCTTCTTTCATGGATATTAGAAATATATAGAAATTGCCAAATTTGTTAGATAGCAGTCATAAAAAAAAGACCAGATCAGAGTCTGTTTTCGGTGTTGCCCATTTAAGATGTTGCCACCAATACTTTGCCGCATAACTGTTGCTGCACCCATTTAATTTAGTTTTATCTGTATATTCAGGCCTGCAATAGTCTGATAAAGGGTTTTTAGGCTGATTCTATAGTCTATTAGGTGCTTAAAGTAGGACTCATAACAGTAACAGTTTTAATAGTATAAACATACAAACAACAACTAGCCCCTATACCAACCACCTGTCCTGGGTACTCACAAATCCATATTTAGTTAGATTAATGAGTGAATGGGTACATTGTGTTTATTTATCCAACAGATCCAACATTTTATAAATACATTATTGTCTTCATGACAATTTTGAGAAATTGATGTCAGTAAATGTGAGTCCATGTCAGTGACCAGAATTAACAGTTTATTTTTTAATATAACACAGCATGTACAGCTTATAAGAAAATGGAATCAAAATCCTCTTTCCCACTGACCATTTCAGGCAGAATGCACAAATCAGTGCTTTCTTGGCAATGTAATTGTATAAATTAGTTTTCTTATACTTTAGAAGCTAGTTTATACTGTACAGAACTTGTAACTTTGGATTATAACTCTTACACACTTTGTCATTACAAATTTGTTTTTCTGACCACTTAAAGGTACAACTGCCCAAAAGAAGAAAACACCCTGGAAGCAGACAGAGGTGGAGGCAGTGGAAAGCCACATGAATCGATTCATCACATCTTGTATTATTCCAGCAAAGTTTGACTGTGAGAAGTGTATAAGAGCTGAACCAGAAGCTCTTAATGACCGGAGCTGGCAGAATGTGAAATTCTACATATATAACCGCATTACAGCCAACAAGAGGAAATTTAGTTAATAATAGGAAGATTACCACCTATCTGGTATGGCAGATACTAACTTGGTCTACTGAAAATGTTTATTTACTATGACTAAGGCATTTAAAAAAAATGTATTTTATTGTTCTGTTCTGAAGTGCCAATAATAGCCAACATTTTTGTTATTTTAAATTCTAAAATATATATATATATTTTTTTTTTTACTAAAAGAGTTATGTTAAAAGGAAGGATCGGTAAAACTTGAGATTTTATTTGTTTACAAAAAATCCTGTCTTTCCCTACAACTCAGATAACTTGAATTTTGTCTTTCATTCGACCAAATATTTTGAAAGTGATTGAATAGCAGTAAGCTGTTGCTCTGCAGTTGGCTGTAATTAAAAATATCTTACAAATTTGACTGAATAAGATTTATTCTTTGTACGGATGTAGATAGATGTCACTGTTTGATATGTTAATATTCACTTCAACCGCATAACACTAATAGTCCTATCAAATTCTGCTTCATTGTAAGGCAGAGTTCATTAACAGCAAGATGTTCTGTGCAAAGTGATGCTTTGCATCCCTATCACCATTTAAAGGCCTCATGTTATATCGCTACATTATCTATCAACAACTGAGCCAAGATTGATTTTTCTTCTTTGGTTTAGACTAAACAAACTGCTCTAACAAATGTAATAATGGAAGGACTTACAGTATCAGTAGTAATATATATATATGTAATAATGCGTTATTGAAGCAAGGTCCCCATCAGTCTTATGACAAGTTGTGTGAGTCATGCAAATGATATGTAAATAAGGTCCCCATCAGCCATACCTACCCGTTTTTTCTTCGGTCCCCATTTTGCACAGTCAAAATACTACTTCATAAATTTAGATATTTTAAGTTGTGTATGTACTAACAGAATTTTTTTTAGTGCCCCTGATTTTTTTCATACCTCAAATACCTCTAGAAAGGGTGGTCCCCACAGATGATGACAACAAGTTCGAGGCCCGCAGACCATGGAAACCAGTATGTGTGTGTGTGTGTGTGTGTGTGTGTGTGTCTGTGTGTGGGTGTGTGTGTGTGTGCTGATACGAGAGCACCCAGCCCATCAGGGTGTCCAGTCGTCAGTATCTCAATTCATCATATATTCACTGTTTGCGTGTGTGTGTGTGTGTGTGTGTGTGTGTCTGTGTGTGTTTGTGTGTGTGTCCTTGTGTACCAAAAACCCCAGTTACCAGAGCTGTTTCATGTCCTGAGGTTCCACAAGGACACACACACACACACTGTTTGATGTGTGTATTTACAGCAGGAGTGTGTGTTCTCTTCATTTGCGTCCTGACGTGTTTGTGTTTCCTTGTCTTTTCCGTGTGTGTTGTGTAGTTTTTTGTGCTTCTGTTGATTTAAAGCTGGGGACGTTTGTCACAGTAAAGTGAAACGTGACAGAAACATCTGCTGCTGATGTTTCCTTCAGCAAGGCAGCGTCTCCCTGAGGTCGAATCAGGAGCTGCTGCAGTGGAACCTTTATTCTCCAGGTTATTTTCTTCATGTTTCAGGAAGATGAAGAAAAATACACATTTAACTGAGTTGAACTTCTGTCTGTAAACGTGAGAACTCAGCAGGAAAAGAGACGGAGAGAAAATCAGAATCAGAATTCTTTTTTATTTGCACATACAGGAATCTTCCTTGGTGTGGTTGGTGCAGTGTACATAAATAACAATCAGACATTAAAACAACAATATAAAACAATATAAAACAAAACAATATATACAGTAAGAGAGTTATGGGCACGTACACTGCTAAGGTGCAGAGATTTTCTGGAGTAGGTGGTGACCGGGGAGTTCAACCTGTAGAGATGTTGTAACTCTGGTGACTTGTCAACTGAGGTTAAACTAAATTAATCTCTTAGTAAAACCTTCATTACTTCAGTGGAATGAGACGTTTACTTAACCCCTTATTGCCTGAATTAATTTCCAATATATAAAAAAAATATTATTTGTGTTTTTGGCTGTCATACAGATGCTAAATCTGAGATTGTTGATTTCAATATAGTATATACAATAAATATAAAATTTAGGTATGAGGTAAATTAGCGACATTAGGCATAATGGGGCATAACTGTAACCAGTCTCTGGTATGTAGATTATTATACTGATGCTGCTTTTGCTTGAAATTGAATAACAACATATGTTTCTGTACAATCATTGCTGTTCCATCATCACAATATTTCAAATACAGCTTAATATCTAGAAATAAATTTGCTGCACAGTACCAAGCATAGATTTATATATAAAGACTAGATGTCTCGTTCAAAGGAGACGAACGTCCGCACATGGCGGTTTGGTTTGTTATAAACGTCAGAGATGTAGATATGACACTGCAAACTGATGAATAATTATATTATTTTCTAAAAAAATGACACTGCATAAATACTCATTTTTTTTAGAAAATAACATAATTATTCATAAGTATGCAGTGTCATATCTACATCTCTGACGTTTATAACAAACCAAACCGTTTAAATATCAGTTAAAAATTAAGCAAGTTATGGTTATTTACCACTACCAACACAATGTTATGGGTGAGCGAGCTGCCCCGTAGCAAGATGGCCGCCATGAGCGGACTTTCGCCTCCGTTGGCCGGCAAGACAGACGAGATATCTAGTGTTTATATATAAATCTATGGTACCAAGGGGCTAGTATGTATTTTCCACTCCGACCACTAGATGGCGGCAGAGTGCTTCCAATACCTTCATGGTTTGTGTAGTATTTGCACCATCAGGCATTAGTTCAGAATTCGCGACATTCGTCTACAAGGGGATAAAGTTAAAAGGACAAAGACAAATCTACAGCTTGTGTTCACCACCTGAGTTGTGTCTGTGATTTGTGTGTGTGTGACCTGTGTGACCTGTGTGTGTTTGTGTGTCTGCAGTGGAGCAGGAGCGGGACCTCCTGCAGCCCCGGCCCTACTGGAAGGAGTTCCGCTTCGACCTCACCCCCCTCCCCCAGGGGGAGACGGTGACAGCTGCCGAGTTCCGGATCTACAAGACGCTGACGATGGGTCAGAGGGCGAATCGGACGCTGCACATCTCGGTGTACGAGATCCAGAGAGAGAACAGACACAGGTTCCAACTCGTCTCTTTCCTGTTTGATCCAACTGAGCTGAAACCTTGAAAATTAAATGATCATAGTCGAGGTTTTAATTGATAAGTTGCCAGATAATGAAAACTTTTGAATTGACAAAGAAAACACAACAAAGTCTTTCCTCTCTCACACTTCACCACTCGTTTCTCTTTACTTACAATCCATCCATGTTATAAATCTACCTCACAACCGATCTATGATGAAGATTTCAGTTGTTTCATATTGTTGTCGAGGATCTTTCACACTTTTATTACTTCAACGTGTAGTTTTCATGTCGGTCAGTTTCTCCACCTCTGAAATTTCTGAGTAAACTATGGATTCTCATGAATATTTGGTTCAGACATTAAAGATCTCTCTTCTCCTCTGGCGCCCCCATGAGGCGACTGGTGTCATGTCCTCACTTCAGGATGGACCAGCTTTAGAAAAAAACTTTGTTTATGAGCAAGTTAATACAAAACTAAGTTTAGTTTTAGCTCCTTTTTGTTTAGTGCTAGTTAGTAAATATTAAAACACTAAGATGCTGAATATCAACAGGTTTCTAATGAGTGAATTCAATGTTTCTTGAAGTATTATTTGAAAATAGCTTCAGATCTGAGGCCTAAATTAAGATGATGATCCTTTAAACAGATTAACATGGTTTGTAAATCTTTATCCCAATGAATTCAAAGTATATAAATGTATGAGAAGTCGTGTGTGTAGATGATTTTTAGTGTTCGATTAAAACAATTAGGGGAATCAACTGTATTAGAAGTTGATCATGTGACAAGTGAAGGTTTTTATAGATAGATAGATAGATAGATAGATAGATAGATAGATAGATAGATAGATAGATAGATAGATAGATAGATAGATAGATAGATAGATAGATAGATAGATAGATAGATAGATAGATAGATAGATAGATAGATAGATAGATAGATAGATAGAAAGACACTGTAGAGAGGGAGAGGATAGATAGATAGATAGATAGATAGATAGATAGATAGATAGATAGATAGATAGATAGATAGATAGATAGATAGATAGATAGATAGATAGATAGATAGATAGATAGATAGATAGATAGATAGATAGATAGATAGATAGATAGATAGATAGAAAGACACTGTAGAGAGGGAGAGGATAGATAGATAGATAGATAGATAGATAGATAGATAGATAGATAGATAGATAGATAGATAGATAGATAGATAGATAGATAGAAAGATAGATAGATAGATAGATAGATAGATAGATAGATAGATAGATAGATAGATAGATAGATAGATAGATAGATAGATAGATAGATAGATAGATAGTTAGATAGATAGATAGATAGATAGATAGAAAGACACTGTAGAGAGGGAGAGGATAGATAGATAGATAGATAGATAGATAGATAGATAGATAGATAGATAGATAGATAGATAGATAGATAGATAGATAGATAGATAGATAGATAGATAGATAGATAGATAGATAGATAGATAGATAGATAGATAGATAGATAGGAAGATAGATAGATAGATAGATAGATAGATAGATAGATAGATAGATAGATAGATAGATAGATAGATAGATAGATAGATAGATAGATAGATAGATAGATAGATAGGAAGATAGATAGATAGATAGATAGATAGATAGATAGATAGATAGATAGATAGATAGATAGATAGATAGATAGATAGATAGATAGATAGATAGATAGATAGATAGATAGATAGATAGATAGATAGATAGATAGATAGATAGATAGATAGATTACTTTATTCATCCCCGAAGGGAAATAAAGTCGTCATAGCAGCCGGTATATTTGAATACAATAAAATACAATAGAGTAAAATAAAAAATATTGAGGTAGAAAGAATAAAAACAGAAACACAAGATAAATAGGTAGATAAGGTGCAGTGGCAAGATGATGGTAATAGTACTGATGATATGATGGTAATGTTATTGTTAGACAGTATATAAAAATAGTACAGTATATATAGTATATACTATAACATAATATATATTTGCTGTGATGTGTGTGTTGTGCTCAGGGAGCCGGAGCTGGTGCTGCTGGACATGCAGTCGGTGCCGGCCGGTCAGGAGGGCTGGCTGGCCTTCGACGTCTCCTCCGCCTCCAACCACTGGCTCCTCCACCCGCGCAGCAACCTGGGGATCCGCCTGTACGTGGAGACCGAGGAGGGTGAGACCCGAACCCGAACCCAGCTCCACTGCACCCCCACAGTCCTGCTGCTGTGACCTCTGACCTGCTTCTGTCTGTGTGTGACCTAATGAAACTCCTCCCCCTGCAGACCGCTCCCTGTCCGCGGGCTGGATCGGCCTGGTGGGCCGCCGGGGGCCGCGCTCCAAACAGCCCTTCATGGTGACCTTCTTCAGGGAGAGCCAGGTCCCGTGCCGGCCCCCCCGAGCCGTCAAGCCCCACCCCCGCAGGAAGAAACCCAAATACGACCTCCCAGTGCCAAGCATTCACAGTAAGGAACTGGAAATGTGGAAATCATTTGTGATTCAAGGCTTTTATGTTAAATCTTCTTTGTTTTGTGGATAGCAGATAGATAGATGATAGATAGATGGATGCTTTATTAATCCCATGGGAAATTTAGGTCATCCAGTAGCTTATACATTTATACACTAATACAACTCACCGACATACATACATAAATCACAGAAACATAGGGACAACATATTACAGATACATAAATGGGTCTGACCCTATGGTCCAGAAAACAGTGATTGTCTCAGTGTCAGTATGAAAGTGTTCTCGTGCTGCTGGAGTGGATCGTACAAAAAATATATGTATTAAAAACAAACAATTAAACTAAAATATATATACGTGTATAAAAGAGAACATGTAAAGTCTGTGCATGGGGCTAGTATAGCCAGTAAAGTGATTGAGGGCGGACTGAGGTCCACTCATGCAGGGAATTCACAGATTCACAATATCAATATAAACCATATTGATATTATATATCATTTTATACAATAATATTGTCTTTTGCACACTCTGTCTACATATTCTTACACTCATAGTATATTATATTACCTATTGTATAGTCAAATACTTATATTCATACCTCTACTATATATCATATATTGTATCATTCTCTCTGTATATTCTTTGTATATATATAAGTCTATATAGACATATTTATACATGTGTACAATTACTATTATATATATCACTATTACTATTATTATTATATATACTGTTGCTGCCATTATTACTATATACTGCTTTTATATTGGTATAATTACTATCATATATAAATATATATTATGTTATATTATGTACTATATATACTGTACTATTTTTATATACTGTCTAACAATAACATTACCATCATATCATCAGTACTATTACCATCATCTTGCCACTGCACCTTATCTACCTATTTATCTTGTGTTTCTGTTTTTATTCTTTCTACCTCAATATTTTTTATTTTATTCTATTGTATTTTATTGTATTCAAATATACCGGCTGCTATGACGACTTAATTTCCCTTCGGGGATGAATAAAGTAATCTATCTATCTATCTATGTCTTAAAGACGATCAATCATCAATCCTTTAAATATAGAAACTGTACAAGTTCAGTGACCTTTGACCCCAATGTGTTTTCTGCTTCAGATCGGAGTCCGGCCAACAGCGGGGGTCAGCCGTGTAAAAAGCACGAACTGTACGTGAGCTTCAGTGACCTGGGATGGAAGGTCAGCTCCCGATCCAACTTCCTTCATCTCATTAATACGTTTATTACCAGATTAGAAACTAACTCTCTTGATCATGATCTTTATTCCAGGACTGGGTTCTGGCTCCGACTGGATATTCGGCCTACTACTGTGACGGAGAGTGTTTCTATCCTCTGGGCTCCTGCATGAACGCCACCAACCATGCCCTCATCCAGCAGGTGGTGAGTAGAGACGACTCACAGGACGACTTCTGTCAGTGCAGATAACTTGAGATTTCAAATTCAAGAGGCCGGACACGTGGTTAGTGAGGCCTCCACGACCCTTTGACCTCCAGAGTGAGTTAAATCCTTTGGTTCTACTCACAGATTCTCTCATGGAATCGTTCAGATGAGCAGAAAGATATTCCTCTGAAGTGACACTAAGAACGAGAACTAACTCTTATCAGTTTGTGTTTGTACTGAGTTTGAAGACATCACCTCAAGGCCTTCTTGAGGTCAGAGGTCACGGTGGATGTCAGATTCTCTAGAGAAGATGGATTACTTGTCACTCAAAGGTCAAATGATTAGATGTCAGAGTTCAAAGGTCACAGATAAAAGATGTAGATAGAAACTTCCCTGATTGGTGGAGACATATAACCAGAGTGTAGTTCTTCTACTTCTATCCCACTAAAACTTCTTCTTTCTTCTCATGATCAATGCAGTGGAGTCAAACCGACACACGTTGTGGTGACGAGTTGTGTTAAAGTGTGCGTCTGTGCCGGCAGGTTCACCTCCTGAAGCCGGACGAGGTTCCGAAGGCGTGTTGCGCTCCCACGAAGCTCAGCCCGATCTCCGTCCTGTTCTACGACGACAACAACAACGTGATCCTGAAGAAGCATCGGAACATGGTGGTGAAGACCTGCGGCTGCCTGTGATCACAGAAGAAACTCAAACCAGTGTCACGCTGGTTCCACTGTACTGGGATCACTGCATCTCCCACAGAAGTTTTACTGAAAAGCTTTAAATCTTTATTGTACCACATTTCCCAGACTGAGGAAATTGTTTATGTTCACATTAGGGTTGCAAAGGGGTGGAAAGTTTCCGGTAAATTTTATGGAAACTTTCCACGGGAATATTAAGCTTGGGAATTTTGAAAAAAAAAAAAACTATGCAAATTAAACACTGAGCAATAAAAACATCATTCCAAACTCTATTTTAAAGATGTATGGAATGCATCACACGCTGAACGTTGAGTTTCAACCCTCCACTGTGCATTCTTCCATCACATGCACAGATAACTCCCAGCATGCTTCACTCTACAGCACGGCTATTGAGGCCTGCTGTAGTTTGCAGAACTAGTCAGGTAAGTTTCCATGATATTACTGGGAAAATATATTAGCATGCTGATTGAGGATTGTTCATCTGTTCATCTAGCCTATTTCCATAAATGTATCCATCAATTGTAAAATATGTTTACAGACGATTCCAATTGTTTGTCTAACTATTTATATCTCTGGCATTGCATTAGTGTTTTTTTACAAACTTTTTTCTCATCTTATTCTACAGAACAATGCCACGTGCACTATCTCATGTGTGGAGACATTTCACCCCATCCAATGTAGAAGGAAAGGCTGTGTACATTTGCAAATACTGTGCAAAGACCTATGTTAAGAATGACACAACGATGCAGAAGCATATAGTCAAGTGCCCAAAGTTTCCTCAGGGCTCAAATCAGCCTATGACACAACAAAATGTTTATATTTATGTCTGTATATGACAAGGTAAATACAGTTAGTATAAATTACCCACAACATTTCCGTATATTCCCGTTAATTCCCATGGAAAGTTTCCAACTTGGAATATTCCCGGAATTTTGCAACCCTAGTTCACATTAAATGGTCCTGTGGCTGAATCTCAATCTTTGACACTAAAGCTCATTCCTTTGTTTGGAGCAAAGTTTGAATGATGGACGTTTAAAAGCACAAATATTAAACTGCATTAAACACTAGAATCTTTTTCCTCTTCCTCACCTGAAGCCAAACTCTCACACGTTTTTACAGGTTTCAGTGACTCAGATGGCAAATGATGTATAACGGCTCCACCTGCCGTTAGTGATGCCTGGTTTGTTTTTATTGTTTTCAACATGAATCTATAAGAAGAGAATTTTAAAAATGTATTCAATGAATAAAGATATTTACATTATCTTCACCTGTGGAAACAGAAATGAAATAAAGTGCTTTTTTCCTCCAATGTCTGCAGAATCAACTGAGACGACAAGTCACATTAAATACATGATGGATTTATTTAAAAGGGAAACAAAAAAAAAAGTACAGACAAGCGAATTTGTGAAGTTTCTTTTCCTGCTCGTGAGCATTTGAGCAGAAACAACAGGGACAGATATTTTCGGTTGATTACGGACTCAAATCTACAGGTTCGGTTCTCGAGGAAACTTCTGAGTGTTTGTTAGCGAGAGTGAAACGAAGCTGAGCCTCAGAACAAAGATGGGATTATTGCAGAGGAAGTGGCATAATAAGCAATAAGTAGAAGGATTTGATGAATATTAAATGAAAGTAACCATGAGAGTTGCAGTCCGGTGGAATGTGAGGTTCTGTGGTGAGGTGTTAGAAAGTGAGGACCCCCCCCGAGGAGGACACCAGGGGACAGGAGACCTTCAGACATTTACCACATTTAATCCTCTGTGAGACCAGATGGGGACAAAACGTGATTTTGTTCGAATCAAATCAAATCAAAGCAGAGCCGTGTCCGCTGTGGACGAGCGGAGGAATCGAACGTGGAGGTGGAACCTGCCACTGTTCAACCAGTACCCCCCCCCCCTGTAGCTCTTTCAGACATGTCAACTCTCCCCCTAGTTAGTCACAACATAGTTTCATTCGATCTGGTATAGCAAGGTGGTCCACAATAAATATAAAAAAAGTGGGCTGGTGGTGCTCTACTGCCCCCCTGTGGTTATTGTTTTTCTCTCACGCAAACACACACGCACGTACGTACACAGCACATACACACGTCCTGCGTCCCCCCCCCCCCTCTGTCTGTCCCCATGTCCACGCGTCCTGACGGGTCCCGGGGTCCGTCCACGTCCTTCGGGGGGGCAGCAGCTCAGGTCTGTGGTCATCGTGGATCTGTAAGAACCAGGTTGTTGTTCTTTAGTAAGAAGATTTAAACTTAAATGTACAAAAAAAAGACGAGTTGTTAATTATTGTGATTGAACGATGATTTAAAGAAACTATTTCACATAAAAGCTTTTTGTTCAAATGTCTGGAAACTATTGGTTTGTTTAGATATGTATATTTTCTTAATTTAAAAAATTCAAACAGTCTTTCTTTACTGAACTCCACTACATCCAATGTGAAAAGTCATTCTGTCGTTTTTCTCTTCAGTAAAATCCTCTAGTGTATTATTTGGTAAAGCATGTAAAAGTTAATAGTAAGTAAAGTTAAATTCTTGAACAACCTTAAAAGAACTGTAAGAACCAGTTTGTTTTTCTTCAGTAAGAAGATTTAAACGATCACTTAAATGAACAAAAACTCACTAAAAGATGAGTTCTTAATTATTGTGATTGAACGATGATTTAAAACAACTATTTCACATAAAAGCTTTTGGTTCAAATGTCTGGAAACTATTTAAATATGTATATTTTTCTTAATTTAAAACATTCAAACAGTCTTTCTTTACTGAACTCCAATGTGAAAAGTCATTCTGTAGTTTTTCTCTTCAGTAAAATCCTCAGTGTATTTTTTGGTAAAGCATGTAAAAGTTAAATTCTTGAACAACCTTAAAAGAACTGTAAGAACCAGGTTGTTGTTCTTCAGTAAGAAGCTTTAAACCATCAATTAAATGAACAAAACTCCACTGAAAGACTAGTTTTAATTATTGTGATTGAACGATGATGATTTAAAACAACTATTTCACATAAAAGCTTTTTGTTCAAATGTCTGGAAACTATTTAGATGTGTATATTTTTCTTAATTGAAAAAATTCAAACAGTCTTTCTTTACTGAACTCCACTACATCCAATGTGAAAAGTCATTCTGTAGTTTTTTTCTTCAGTAAAATCTTCTCATGTATTTTTGGCTAAAGCATGTAAAAGTAAATAAAGTTAAATTCTTGAACAACCTTAAAAGAACTGTAAGAACCAGGTTGTTGTTCTTCAGTAAGAAGCTTTAAACGATCAATTAAATGTACAAAACTCCACTGAAAGACGATTTTTTAATTATTGTGATTGTGTGATGATGATTTAGGAGGATGCTGGATTCAGAGCAGCAGGAGCCAGGTGGTCTCACCCGGGTTCAGGTGGTCTTGCAGGAGACGGTTCTTTAAGCCTGAACGTCGGCCAGCTCCGGAGGCATCGGGGACTTGGGGTGTTTGCTCTCAAAGTGCTGCTTGAACGTCTTGGGGTCGGGCATCTGACTCTGAGAGGAAACAAGAGGAGAAACGGTTTAGTCTGGTTTCCATCACGTGACGAGATTCAGCTACGTGAAGAACGACAGACACATGGGAGCAGGGAAATAAATATATATACGTTCAATAAAACTAAATTGACTTGAAGCTTTGTTTGTCTTGTTCTTGTGTACGTGTGTAAAATGAAAGTGTTTATTTAAATCTGCACGTTTCTTATTAAACATGTTAAACTTGTGTCCATTACGTACTTCACAAGCAAATCTTCTAAACTCACTGGCGCACCACAGACATTTGAAGCTTCATGTGTTGTTCTTTATTTCTGACAGATCAGAATCAGAATCCTTTTTATTGCCACGTATATTTGCAAATATTGGAAGTTGCCATAGTGTGGTTGGTGCACTGTACATAAAAACAAAACAACAATATATACAATAAGGCCATAAATACATTAAGAAACAATACGTTATGGAGATACAGTATGTGCAAGGGAAAGAGTCATGAACTGAAACTGTGTGTTTCTCAGGTCACATCCATCTCTAGTGTTGTGTTTTGTGTTGTGTGTTGGGTTGTGTTGTTCTCACCCGGCAGACTGGGCAGGTGTGGATCAGCGCCGCCATGGCCGCAGACTTCTGGTCGGCGGCCTGACCTTTCTTCTTCTCCGCCGCCTTCTTGGCGTTCTTCTGCTGGGACTGGATCTTCTGATGCCCGCGAGCCATGGCCCTCAGCTGTGACCTGCAGGGGGAAACTACACACACTGTAAACACTGATCACTGGGAACCCCCCCGAGGCCCCAGAGCTCCCACCTCAGCCATCATGAAATGTGAGAATCATCTATTAACCCAGTTGTGTAGACGACAAACTTCAATCACATTGTTTGAACTATTTTATATCAAAAAATGGTGGAAAATCACATTTTTAAAAAACACTACAGAGCCTGAGTGTGACCAGGGTTCACACATATTGTGACCAATGGATTTCAATGACTCTTCAATAACTTTAAACCAAATTTCCATGACCGAACATTTTGTGAAATCTCGAAAAAGTGACAAAAAGTAGTATTTAAACAAACAATGAGAATTCCAAGGCATACAGTTTACCTTAAATGCCACAAACCCAAGTATGCCTGCTTATATTTTTGAGCGTATTTCTTTAAAAGCATATGAATTATTTAAAACTCAGCGTAAATGAACGACATGAAAATAGGAATATAACAAATTTCCATGACTTTTCCAAAACTTTTGGGATTTCATTTTTGTCCATGACTTTTCCAGGCCTGGAAAAACACATTTTAAAATTCCATGACTTTTCCAGGTTTGTCATGACTGTAGGAACTCTGTGGATCCCTTTAATGTAGTTTTCTGTTGATTAACTAATTAAATAACAAACTTATGCTTCAGCTGAATCAACAACAGGAACCTTCCACTGGTTTAACATCCTGTTGTCTTGTCATTAAACTAGTGTATTCCACTATTTCACATAAAAGCTTTTTGTTCAAACGTCTGGAAACTATTGGTTTGTTTAGATATGTATATTTTTCTTAATTTAAAACATTCAAACAGTCTTTCTTTACTGAACTCCACTACATCCAATGTGAAAAGTCATTCTGTAGGTTTTCTCTTCAGTAAAATCCTCAGTGTATTTTTGGTAAAGCATGTAAAAGTAAATAAAGTTAAATTCTTGAACAACCTTAAAAGAACTGTAAGAACCATGTTGTTGTTCATCAGTAAGAAGCTTTGAACGACCAATCAAATGAACAAAAACCCACTGAGAGACGAGTTCTTAATTATTGTGATTCAACGATGATTTAAAGAAACTATTTCACATAAAAGCTTTTTGTTCAAATGTCTGGAAACTATTGGTTTGTTTAGATATGTATATTTTTCTTAATTAAAAAAATTCAAACAGTCTTTCTTTACTGAACTCCAATGTGAAAAGTCATTCTGTAGTTTTTCTCTTCAGTAAAATCCTCAGTGTATTTTTTGGTAAAGCATGTAAAAGTAAATAAAGTTAAATTCTTGAACAACCTTAAAAGAACTGTAGGAACCAGGTTGTTGTTCTTCAGTAAGAAGCTTTAAACGACCACTTAAATGTACAAAAACCCACCATTAAACTAGTGTATTCCACTTGTCACAGTATTTTAAACATCACACAGTGGAAAAGAACTTTAACAGACACCTGACTGACGAACTGGACCCGAACAAACACAGGATTTGATTTATCGACTTATTTAAACATTACAAAGCGTTAATATAACAACAAATACAACAATAAACACGAGTTAAACAGCCAGTGACGTGTTTTTAATACTTTAAATACCAGTAGCTCCTGTGTTAGAACTTCACTGGGAGTGTGTAGAGCTGAGACTGGTCGATGTTTATCACCTGGAGCCTCAGAAATCGATTTTAAATCATCGATGAACTCGAGTAATAAGCGATCGACTCGATCCGGAGACGTCAACACGGCCCGAAGGCCTCGGATCAGCCGGCGCCGCCTTTGCTAGCTGTTAGCATCCGGAGCTAATCACCTGTGAGCCACTTTCCGGGAACATTAAAAGTCGTTCTGGTAACAAAGTGACGCGTTTCCGGTAGAAGTGGATCTTCTCTATCCGATAAGAAAGACGCGGGAGTTGAGAAACGAAGAGAAACGCGTCGCGGGAGCTTTTTACCTTCGAGCTGCGCCTCTCTCTGCGCGTCGTGTGGATGTCGGTGTTTGAATCCGGAGGAAACTAGCGAGCGAGAGAACTACTGAGGGGGAGGGAGAGCAGCGCCGCGGGCGGACAGGAGGCGAACTGCACCTGCAGGATGGGTAGAGGCTGGGTATACAAATAGATAGTAAGAGAATAAATAGAATAGATAGATAGATAGATAGATAGATAGATAGATAGATAGATAGATAGATAGATAGATAGATAGATAGATAGATAGATAGATAGATAGATAGATAGATAGATAGATAGATAGATAGATAGATAGATAGATAGAGTACTTTATTCATCCCCGAAGGGAAATTAAGTTGTCATTGCAGCCGGTATATTTGAATACAATAAAATAAAAAATATTGAGGTAGAAAGAATACAAAAATAGAAACACAACATAAATAGGTAGATAAGGTACAGTGGCAAGATGATAGTAATAGTACTGATGATATGATGGTAATGTTATTGTTAGACAGTATATAAAAATAGTACAGTATATATAGTATATAATATAACATAATATATATTTATATATGATAGTGATTATACCAATATAATAGCAGTATATAGTAATAATGGCGGCAACAGTATATATAATAATAGTAATAATAATAATATAATAATAATTATTGTAATTATAACATGTACACATGTATAAATTTGTGTATATAGACTTATATATACAAAGAATATACAGAGAGTATGATATAATATATGATATATAGTAGAGGTATAAATATAAGTATTTGACTATACAATAGGTAATATAATATACTATGAGTGTAAAGAATATGTAGACAGTGTGCAAAAGACAATATTATTGTATAAAATGATATATATCAGTATGGTTTATATTAACACATATCACATATGATGTGAAGTAAGTGTATATGGAATGAATGGAATAGATGGAATAGATACAGCTATATAAAAAGGAAGCTGGACAGACAGTTGGATAGATATAACAGAGATACAGCTAAAATACAAGACCAAAGATATAAACAAATATAAAATCACATAAGTGAAAGAATAAGAGTAAGGCTAAACTTTCTGCTTTTAGTATTAAAATAAAATACATAGGAATCACCAGGGAGGATTTGAATGTTCAGGTTTGTAGTAACTCTTATCCCGTCTCACAGGAACACAGGTTAGTGCGGGAAATGTTCTGATGTTTTACTCAAATCAAAAAGTGTAAAATTAAGTTGAACTCTTAACAGTTAATTCAAATTATACTGAAGTGAAACATACAAATAAATAAAAAAGTCCCTGTTGATATATTTACTGCTGAATTCTACTTGTTGTGGCTGCTCGAAGTTTATCTAGTTTGAATAGATTTCAACGCAGATTAGAGGGATTGTCAAATGTTTTCTGTGAAGTTTGATATGGTTTTATTTCTAGATAAATTGAAAAGTTAATTTAAATGAAACCACAAGAAAAGTTTATTAACTATTAATGTCAGTCTGGTGTGAATCTGTGATCTGAAACAACTATTTCACATAAAAGCTTTTTGTTCAAATGTCTGGAAACTACTTGTTTGTTTAGATTCGTATATTTTTCTTAATTTAAAACTTAAAACATTTAGAAAAAGTATTTTTTTAATGAACTCCACTACATCGAATTGGAAAAGTCATTCTGTAGTTTTTCTCTTCAGTAAACTCCTCAGTGTATTTTGTGGTGAAACATGTAAAAGTTAATAAAGTTAATAAATTCTTGAACAACCTTTAAGTAACTGAGGGAAAGAAAGAAGACAATCCAAACACAGTTTCATCACTTTATTACATTAAATGAGTCCATATCGTACGCACACAGAACAGAGACAGACATGTTTGTAGTTCTTTCTCTCTCCTCCTCCTCCTCCTCCATCACATCAGTCCATCCGGGCGGAGTGAGACCAACGACCACAGGAGTAAATCAAAGTAACATAACGTGTGGAGATGCAGTGACATTACTCAAGTTTCTCAGAGAATTTAAAATAAAAAAATGTTTCCTCAGTCTGCATTCACAGCTCACATGTTTATTTCTACCATCTTGTGACTATTAGCAGCGATCCTGAACACCACAGAGCACATAACAATAACAAAATGCCCGGGTCGAGAACTATCTGGACGTCACAGCAAGATTTCTAATCCGTCTAAACACTTCTCGACAAGGAAGATGAAGAGTTCTGTTCCAAAGGGACGAGCGAGTGAGAAGAACGTGGGAAACACAGAAACCTGCAGCTTGAAGGTTCACAGGTAACGACTCCTCTTAGGGGACGTCAAGGTCGGTTTGAGTTGTGAAACTCAAAGACCTGCAGCTTGTTGAAAGAGACTTTGAGGAAAGCGCAGATACAAACATGAGGGTTGGAATGATCCTTTACATTTAATATCATTATGTTAGATTATAATATTCACAACAGAAACAGGAGGAGAGCGATTTGGAACGGAGCTCTGTCAATATGAATTCAGTCAGGTTGGTCCCACTGAGGAAGCAACAGGGAGGAGCTGAGATTCACTGAAGAGAGAGAGAGAGATAGAGAGAGAGAGAGAAAGATCCTCGACAAACACAAGGAGGAGACTGTTTTTTCTTTTTCTTATTTTTTCTTTGCAGTATTTTACATTTTGGATAGTGAAAAAAAAACATATTTACAGAAATGCACAAACTAAGAACTGCTCCATAGAGAAAAATGAGGAAAATAAGATATAAACTCTGTCATAAAAAGTAAAAAGAGGGAAATTAAAAATCAGTGATATTTACATGTGCGACAAGAGATGCAGAAAGTAGGCGGAGGGAATAACTGGCTTCTGAGAGGAGGAGGAGGAGAATCGGCCATGTTTGATTCTCGGTCTCAGGGTTTTTGTCCTCACACCGTTTCACAGCCACAGAGGATCTGACGGCTCCGAGTGTGACGCCCCCCCGAAGAGTCGAGCAAACAAAGTCCGGCAGGTTGCGAGTTTGAAACCCAGAAGCAGCTGAGGGGGAGGGAGGAGAAAGAAAACAGAAAGCTCCCCACATACAGAATGAAAGCGGGTTTGAAAACAAAGATGGCTGCAGTTCAGACAGCAGGAGGAGGGATGGTATAGTATTAAATATACTATTCTACAAACTTTCAAGTGCACTGCTGACTAGAGATCTGCTTCAGCTGCTCTACTCCTACAACACCTGCAGGTCGGGACGAGGTCGGACACACACACACACACGTTTTCACTTCTACACTAGTGATACATTCGCTGCCTCCTCAACGTGGTGACAACTCCGAACTGGTCCTCAGAAAGATAGAAGCACGACAGCAAACCGTAAAGGAATTCCCCCCCCTTGGTATTAATGTGGTTTATGAAACACTTGTGGTGACGTGTCTGCAGCTGAACCTCAGTTAATGTTATAAGCTTCTGCTCGTCAAGTTCACACGAAGCAGCACTCGCTCGAAACCTTTAATCCAGAGTTAAGAGTTTGCTCATTTCCACAGTTAAGAACAGTTTTTCTCCACCAGAGCAGGAAGGATAACAACGTTTTCGGGGAATTCCACCGTTTCAATACTTTTTAAAAGTCCTGCATGAAGCATCAAGCTGAAGCTCTATGAACGTCGCTTTAATCTTTGGAGCTAAAAATGAAAAACAGAATTGAATTTGAGTGAAACAAACCTCGGATGACACATTTCACCTCAGTGACCTGAACTAAACCAAGTCAACAGTCATTTACTGTAAATGTAGAATCAAGGAATAAACAGATTTTTCTGTTGAATGGTTAAAATGGGCAGAAGTTTAATGTTGAATTTCTTTCAGCAGGTGAATTGCACAAACAATTTCTTTAGGAGGCATCAATGTTGCCGTCTGTGGATTTCTTAATTATTAAAGATAAGCTTCAGTGTTCGTCTCCAATTGAAGAAACAGGGAAACTTACACTTTTACCTAATAATCCACTGAGCACAACAAATCATTTGGTAGAACAGAGAACAAACAGCTTTGTCTGCTCATGATTAAAAGTCTCTATCTGAATATATTACTGTGATTAAGCGGAGCCACACATTCACGCTTCCTTCACCACTGACACTTAAAGCTCTAAGTACATTTAGTATCGGTGAAGAACAAGTTTCCCTCTGGAAGTTATTGTTTTCAGCACAGCCCCTCCCCTCCTGATGAGGAAATGAATCTAAAGATAAAATCATGTTTAAAAGATGAGGAGGAATCTCACTTAGGGTTTGATTTCACCCATATTTACCGTATATGTGAGTGTAAATGTGCCCAGAGAGGAAATTAAAACTCTGTCATCGAGTCCATTTGACGGGTTGGGGGGATTATTATTTTTTTCTCCATGGTAACGTGTCGCTCTTTAGTTCAGGATTAAAACAGAAGCAACAGCTGGTCCTCAAAGTCGGGTGATTTCCAGTTCAGTCTAAAAATACAGCTACTGAACATGATTCACGTCAGAGACAAATACAACAGATCTGCAACCAAACACTGAGAAATGCTACCTGGTGCTGCCACGTCCACAGGAAAGAAACCAGCTGCAGATCTAACTTGAGCTTATACATCATATATATATATATATATATATATATATATATATATATATATATATATATATATATATGAATAATGTGGCTGGAGAATCTCTGAATGTTTCAGTCCCTGCAGCAGTTCTCCAGCCCCGAGTTAAATAAAAACCTCCGTTACCCTGATGACCTACTTGGGGGCATTTCGAGTCGTGGCCAGGCAGTTTGCAGTCCAGCACGGAAACAACAGGGATTTAAAAACATGGAAGGAACCTTAACAAAAAAAAGCTGTAGAGACTAAATGTGTTGAGCTCACATGATGCATTTCAATACGTCAAATAAATAAACACAGATATAAAGAAGAAAAACGGGAAATAAAGGTTGATTTAAAAGAAAAAAAAGGTTATATAACAGAGGACCAGCCCCGTGTATCGAACCTTCACATCCCACCTGAGCAGCAGCAAGACGACTCCGTGTGTGTGTCTGTGTGTGTGTGTGTGTAACAATCTCCTGCCGTGGCTTCAACCCGGGCAGCTACAGAACTACGAGTTTGTTCAACGTGTGTACTGTACAAAAACAGATCATCTAAGAGGAGAGCAAGCAGCACAGAGGAAAGCTGTAGTGTGTGTGTGTGTGTGTGTCTGTGTGTGTAGGTGTGTGTGTGTGTGTGTGTGTGTGGCTGACAGGAGGCAGGCAGGTGACAAGCGGCTTCAGATGCTGTTAAGAGATCCTGGTACTGAGCTGTGTTGAGATGAATCTGAACCGGTGCCGTCTGAAAAAGGAGAAAGTAAATTGAGAATGAATCCTCCACAGCATATTGAACATATGTGACTGAGTTTGATGATTCATGTGGTTGAATAACAATTAATGATGTGTAAATATATAGTGTAATATTAAGACGTGATGGTGCTGGTGAGTTTCTCACCGTGGGCGGAAGCAGCTGTGTGCGAGCGGGCGTGAGGAGGGATGAGGGTGGAGTTGAGCTGGGGCTGGATCGACAGCTCTGCAGAGGAGAAGAGGAGAGTTTCTATTAGATGGTGAGTCATTGTGTCGCTGGACAAAAGGATAGTGTGTGTGTTGTATTCACTGCAGCTCCTCGGGGGGGTCACAACTCGGCCCAACAAGCAAAACCAAGAAACACAACCTTATTGTGTTGAGCTTAACATGTGGCGATGACAATTCATAAACAAGAAACAAGAGAAATCTCACTTTTCATTCTTCCTGATTTGTGTTGTGCTGTAACTCGACTACATCCCTGCATCCTAAGTGAGTTTGTGTGAGTTTGTGTGTGTTTGTGTACCTGTGGTGCTGAAGTTGAAGAGCATGGGCAGCTCCCGGCCGCTGGGCAGCCGCGTGTTGGGCTGGCGCAGCTCGTCGAAGAAGGCGTGCGAGCAGGCCTCTAGTGGAGAGAAGCGGGAGGCCGGCGTGTACTCCAGCAGCCGGGAGCACAGGGCGATGGCCTCCGGGGGGGTGCGGGGTTTAAACACCTGAAGAACCAGGAGAGGTTTGGGGTTTAACGTCACAACAGCCACAAAAAGATTACAAATCAACGATTCACAGCCTTAAATGCAAAGTTCTGTGAAGTTGATGTCAGAATCTAAATATTTAGACCGGTTAATGATCTTCTGAATCACTGGTGTGAAGCAACAGATAATAATGATTAACAAACTATTTTCTATCTGCTGAAGGTCGACATGACTTCCTGACACAATAATCACATCAGGTTAAAACTCTCCTCTCTGTAGTAAATGTTCTCGAGCTCCTTGTGGTGGTTTTACGTTGTTTCCTGTCAGTGTCGAGTTAATCGACTTTCAGAAGAAGGACGTTAAAGCACTTCAGCAGATTTAAACAGTCTGAGTGGGCGACAGATCAGATCAGTTTTCCTTTTGAGGCAATTACTAATATGTAGATCGTTACAGTGGGGGTGCACGCACGGAAACATATCTACTTTTGTAGAGTTCATTTACATTAAAATGCAACTTTGTAAAATGTGTCTCATACCACGTGAGGATTAAAAGTCCGTCTGAATATTCGCTTGTCTATCATTTGACGTTTTCTATACTGAACAATTAATCCAGAATATAATCAGCAGACTAATTGATACCGAACGATTCAGTTCTTATTCACTCCACGTGTGTCTCATCCTCAGGTTTCTCTTTACCTTGGTCCATGGATGAGCTTTAATCTGAGGGAACTTGAACTCTGTGTAGTTTGGGTTCATCTCTCGGATCTGTTCCCGTGTCGGTGTTCCCAGAACCTGGAAATCAAGGGTTAGGGGAGAATGGTTATATCAGTGTCATGTCAGTTCTGGAAACACTACTGTCAGTAGTTCTCGTCTGTTATAGTCTAACCTATATCTAGAAATCACATCTGATAGACATAGAAAACACGCTGTTCTGCGATATGACACAATACACCGAGACTATGAACAACACACACCTTGATAATCTCTACAAGTTGGTCCACTCCGCTGTCCCCGGGGAAGATGGGCTGTCCGAGCAGCAGCTCCGCGAGAACGCAGCCTGCTGACCAGATGTCGATGTTTGCTGTGTAGTCTGTGGCCCCGAAAATTAACTCCGGGGCCCGATAATACCGAGAGCAGATATACGACACGTTGGGTTCACCGCGCACCAGCTGCTTGGCGCTGGGGAGACACACACAAGAAATCACGTTACATGACGACAAAAGGTCCAGGGAGCAGAGTGCAGGGGTCGGTCAGGCGATGAAAGGATTGTGGGAGAGGAGTTCTTCAAAGTTAAAGTTCCACAGTAACTGGAACCGATCACGAGAACTCACCTGCCGAAGTCGCACAGCTTGAGGATGGCAGTCTCCGGGTCCACCAGCAGGTTCTGGGGCTTGATGTCTCTGTGACACACTCCCTGGGAATGGATATAAGCCAGGCTGCGAAACAACTGGTACATGTAGACCTGGGGGGGGAACACAAGATCAGCTCTCCACTCTGCTGGAAGAGACAACATGGCTACAGCTTTATGTTTATGTTTATGTAGCTTTATGTTTATCTGTGTTTATCTGTGTGTCCTGCACCAGATGGGTTAAAAGCAGAGGTTAAATTTCCCTCCATGCATGAGTGTGCTTGTGCATGTCTGTGCATGTGTTTGGGACAAATAAATGTATCTTAAATGTTAAAAAATCGTATATATACTGCTTTCCTTTGTTTGTTTTTAAATTTGCTAAATTCAAGATTAACCTCGATCAGTCTATATATAAACCCTTCCTCACAAAACTGTCAGAGTACTTTCAACATCGAGTGATGCAGTGAATGAAAATGTCGACTGGTAAAAGTTACCTTCACATATATGATAGGAATGATGCTCTTGGCCTTGTTGAAATGCCGGGCGACCCTGTAGACCGTCTCAGGGACAAAGTCCAGCACGAGGTTGAGGTACACTTCATCTTTCTGGACGGCATTCAACAAAAAGAGAGAGAAAGAGAGAGAGAGAGAGAGAGAGAGAGACACAGAGAGGGAGAGATACAGTCAAGCTGTTTTCAGATAGGAACAACAAAAATCTCAGGAATATGTTCAGATATCAGAGCTCGACTGAGAGCAAACGTAAAATCACTACTCATCAATTTTCAGAGGCAGAGACACTGGGACTTTCACAAACTGAATTATGAAGGAATACATTGTGAATAATGAACATGTTTCCAGGAATTTAACAGAGTTAGAAATGTAACTATATTTGTGAGTCAGAGAAATGGACTGCTTCCCTATTTCGATTCACGCTGTACATGAGTAATCTACTTTAATGTGCAGTACATGCAATTATCATTTCCTGTTTAACTGAAATGTTCTTATTACAGTAAAACTATGAGTTAAGAGTGAGAAATATGATGAATAGTCAAATTCCTATTTGACTATTCATCAATTATCAGATGGAGTCTGTGTAACGAGCTGACGTACCTTCTCACCACTGGAGTAGAAGAAGTAACGTAGTCGGACGATGTTGCAGTGATCCAGCTTCCTCATGATCTGAAGTTCTCGATTCTGCAAACGCACGAGTGACAGAGAAAAAACTTAGATACATAACTTGTTACAGAAAAGAAAAGCAAGTATGTGGAGAAATAACATTACGAGCGTTTTACCTTGAACCTCTTGTCCTGCAGAACCTTCTTGATGGCCACCATTTCCTGGCTGTCGATGAGCCGAGCCTGGTACACCACGCCAAACGACCCATTTCCAATCACCTGCAAGACAAGGACCACGAGAGGGAAGAGGGACAAATCATGAACAGGAAGTAGATTCACCTTCGAAAGTCATAATATCTGGGGTCCAGTATCGGAGGTGAAGAACAGCAGCTTCTCCATGGAAGGGACAAAGCTCTGGATGAGGACTGTGAAGGTCCTGGTGTTCCTCACCTTGATGTCAGTGTAGGAGACCTCCAGTGGGCGGTCCGGTCCCTGACCCGGCGTGGCCACCACCGTCGTCACCTTGCCGCTGTCTCCTAGGAAACGAGCACAAACAGGATCATAACGATGTCAAGCGATATGATAATAAAGTTTCAGATCATGTCTCTTCGATTGTTCGATTGTTTCCATCTCTTTTAAGTCCAACACTTCAGTTGTGTGTCATATCAACTTTATTGTGTTAAAACGTGATAAGTTATAAGACGGATTAAAGTTGGCTGTTGTCCCTCTGGCTCTTCTCCTCTCACACACACCCCCCCAGGACACTCACTGCAGCTGACCATCACACCTGGGCCTCCTCTCCACTGGCCAGTGGAATATTTAGGTTAATGACAGCCCAGTGAACAGATGTCAACTTTTCAAAAAGCCTCCAAGGAAGGAGAAGGGAATGACAGGAGTTCATCTTCTAGACACTGGGACTAATTAAACTGGGAAGGAATCCAGGAATAGGCCAGAGACACTTTCTTTGTCCTGATAAACTGTTTTAAGTTGTGACAGGTTTTCTTTAAGAGGATTAGTCTGTCATATTATCCTGAAGCGACTGTCTGGATCAAACCAGAATAGCAGTTTACAAATTTAGTGTAGAATCCTGCCTGGAAGAAAAATTTAAATTTCAAAACTGACTTCCCCAGTGTACACATCATTGTCTCGCATGTGGAAACATAAATGAGTGGAGCTCGGCTGCTGTGGGTCAAGAGTCAGAGCGGGTCGTCCACTAAGCAGAAGCTCGGTGGTCTGATCCCTGCATCCTCCAGTCTGCGTGCTGAAGTGCAGATAATACAATTACACTAATTACTGATTTATGAAAAGATTATTCTCTCATTCATAGCAGGTAAAATAATGACCGGCACAGGCAGAATTTTCTGTGCAGCTTTTAAATCATTTATATTACATGTAACAATGAAATAGTGAGAAAGAGGCGATTTAGTCGATGGGAATTAAATGTTCTTCTGCTGATCAGTGTTTAAATAAGTAATGGAGCCGCCCTTTGCCATGTAGTTGTCCTCGTGCTGTGTCATTGTCAGCCTGAGCATGTCCTCATACTTACTGCTTTGTTTACCAAACAACACAATGCACTTATTCTTATAGGCGTCTCACAGCAGGAACTGTATGTCCTGGTGCCTGAGCACGTCCACACACACATACAGTAAACTGTCCTCAGTCACTGAAGTGTCCTGGACATCCAATGACATGCTGGAGATATCTGTTACAGCTGAGAATGTGAGACCTGTAGAGTGACCGTGTGAGGGATTTCTCTGCCTCAGTGACTGGGTTCATCCTCTGGACACACAAACAAACACACAAACACACACTGGGCTCCAGTTTAAAGGCAGGGCGGGTTTTTGCAGGATTCGTTCCTGCCATCCGGACGCATCGGTCTGCAAGGCCGGAGATATCAGAGCTCTCTTCCTGCTTCGATTACGCTTTTTACAGTCGGGAAAATAAACTTTCCAAGGCTTGAAACTTGCCGGAGGTGAATTATGTATCATCAGCTGCTTTCAGACCTGCACTGGAGTCCAGATACTTCCTCAAAAGTTTCAGAGAGGCAGTCAGTGAGAAAGCAAATATCGGAGTCAGTTGTTGACGGAGTAAAATACGTTTAGCATCTTGTCATTTGCCTGAAATTCACAGAAGGAAATTTGAATCTCCTGGAGGAATTAATATCTCAACAAAATGTCAAACTTTCTCTATTTTTGATTTTGCATCGATAAACTCAAATCGATGTGATTTCTAGCAAAGTTACGACTACATCTAAAAATTTAAAAAACAGGACAAACTATTCTGATTAACCAGCGGATTTTTATGTTAATGTCTCGTCTTCATACACACAAGAACCCGGTACTGAAATGAGCTCTACACCTTAAAGCCAAGCAACTCTAATGAAGTTTAGCTTATTAATATGCAGTTTAATGCAGCAAGATCTTCCCATAACTAACCAGGACATCTGCTCCATAGGGGGAAAGTCTGTAGGTTTCCATTAAGTATCTATTGCTCTAGAAGTTAAAGTGCTCTCATGACACTTTACAAACGAGTGGATCGTGGTTATATCTGTCAGCAACTGTGGAAATGAGCTCTGTTAACAAAAACCCTGTTGTTGATCACATGATTATGTTTTATCATTTCTCAATGAGTAAAGCATGAATCATTACACAGCGACAGGGACATGACATTGTGTTGCTATAGTGTGAAGTGTGTGAATATGAGCATCTCTCCTGCAGCTGAGTGGCTCAGAGACAAACCCTGGAGCTGCTCCACACACAGTGAATAATGAAACAACTGCTCGGACACTGTGACAGCAGACATGGCCATCACAATGGGCAGTGGGGGGGGATTTCAGATTTACAGAAGTCGTCACTATTAACGAAACAGCTTATCGTTGAAGTGCTGACGCCCTGGACCGCGAAATCAATCATCTACTGGATTTGTTTGTGGCCACGACCACAAAATCAACCCCGACCACCTCATGATGATTCCCTCTTTCTGTCCAAATGGGTCGAATCTTTCTTAATCGGCGCATTGATTCATTCGAAGCACAGACTGGCCACTGGTGACAGGATACTGGATCACTCAGGAGGGTCCGGCCCCAGTGCCTTTCCCCCAATTAAGTCTCAGGACACTATGTTATAAACTAGAAGACTGGACTTAAGGCCAATTTATGCTACTCTGCTTTTACGGATACAGACAGATAGGACCGCCCTCTCCGAGCGCCTCGGAGAGCTTTTCGTGCACCTCTGATTTTTCGAACTATCCGTGGATATTTCCGATAGCCTACGGATAGCCCTTGGCTGTGATTGGTCCGCTAATGACATCATTGCCGTACGACGTCATTTCGGTACGATGCCATTTCCGGATTTCACATTTCAGGACCTCAAACTTCCGGTTTTCTTTCGTATATCATAAGACGGCCACGTTAAAATCCAAACACAGCTACGATACGAAAATGGATAGCAACATTGAAGAGCGTCTAGTGGAGGAGGTCCGGAGGTGTGTGGGAGGCAAGCCGACAGAGGTAAATAAACACACGTGGACTTCTTCTTCCCAGAAATGGGGTAGGCTTCTCTGAGCTCGTCTTCCGTTGCGCCACCTACTGTTTGGCGGTGAATTGTTTTCAGACAGACGTTCGTAGGAAAAGCATAAATCAAAAGGAGTCCGTGGTATCCGTGCGTCCCTCTCCGCGACACGGATACGAAGAAGCATAATAGAGCCTTTAGGCCATGGATGTATTCTACCACAGCAGGACGACCTAGAACCATTTCTACATCCTTAACGCTCCATGTCCGAATTAAAATGTACTCTTCATTCTCTCTGGCAGATATCTGTGTAAAATAGGTTAAGCCTGCCTCTTGAAATAGCCTCAACGTCTCCAGGACCTGACAACGGATCCATCCATCATCCATACGAGGATCTGGAACAGCCGGAGGCGACATTTGAGCTTCAGGAGCCCGGAGGCGTGTGGACACTGCTGATGTTTCTGTTTCTGCAGGAGGGAGAACAGAGGAAACCAGGTTCTCTCCCGGCTTTGAACTGGAGTTGACCTCCCATCCAGAGTGTCATATGAAAGCCACACTCCGCTGCCTGCTAATGGATGATAAGGTTTGGATTAACACGCATGCACACAGTGGGTGAGGAGGATAAGCCACACGTCCACCATGTTCACCACAGAAAGCTTCTTCTCCTCGGCTGTTCCTGCAGACTGCGCATCCCTCCCTCGCCTCCTCCGGGCGTCGGGCCACCTGCTGCTGAGCCTTTGCCCCACAGGTGACCTTGGTGAGGGGGCAACCCTCCAGCCTGAGACCCCCTTCACAGGCGAGGCCCACTGATGGAGGACAACACCCCCCCAAATCAACAACACCCACTCCAAGTTGAAGTGTGTCAGTCTGGCACAAAGACACAACAGAGCCCGATGAAACACATCGATATCGACCCGGTGATGAAACGTCAATAAATCAGATTAAACGTGAGGTTGATGGGGGGGGGGGGGGGGGGGTAACGGGTTCAGGTGGGGACCGGGGGGTCGTTAACCATCATGTGAGGGGGAAACACCCTCCTCCGGTCGGACTGGGGTCTGACAACAGCCCGCAAAACAAGTGGCTAGTTAGCATGCTGGCTAGTTAGCATCCTAGCTAGTTAGCATGCTAGCGAGCTGGTTAGCCAGTCCACACGGGAGCGAGGACGTCTTGCTCCGGGTTGAGGCACACACTACGACCCGGTGTGTTTATAAAAGGGGGGGAAAGGGTGCCGGGGGGACGGGTACATGTTGGAGGAAGCTCCGGTGGAGAAGCGGCGGTCGGTGGTGGAACTTACGAGCGAGCTTCAGGTTGGAGCATCCCGACGAGCTGGTGCCGGAGGCCTGCGGGACCCCGGACTTTCCTGTGCTGCTCCCCACGGCAGCGGCTGATCCGGCGGCGGAGGCGGAGGAGGCGGCGGCGGCAGCTCCCGGAACTCCTGGCGGCTCAGCGAACGAGCTGGTCCTGGGCCGCCCGCTGCCGCTCATCTCTCTGCGCAGGGCTCGGGGTTCCGCACTCGGTTCAGACCATTCACCGAGAGCTCCAGGCGGCGGACAGATCGAGGGAAGAGACGCCGAGGATCACCGCTCCCGCTGCCGCCGGCTGTCTGTTGCTAGACAGCTAGAAACAGAGCGCTCGCAATGCCTCCTGGGAGGTGAAGTCCAGCGGGGCGGCTGCTCAGCTAGGCTGCTCCGACTTCCTCAAAGCCCAAGAACTACAAATATAGAATGACTGCTCAGTGGATGTAGGCCGAGGAAAACAAGAATGTATTAATATCTCTAATAAAGATAATATAAAATACATTAAATTAAATTAATTAATTAAATTAGTTTTTAATCTTATTTTAAAACCGGACTATTACTACTGTAGATGTTTGTAAAATTACAATGACATTAACAATAATGCATAAGAAACAACTGTAAAATTACTTTTCAGTGGATGTAGGGCAATGAAAAATCAATTTATCTAATCTAAATATTATCGCAATAATAAAAAGGTACAAATTATATGTATTCCAATAAAAGAAAATCCAAAAACTTGAATTAATTCTTATGATTGATTATTTTTAAATCAGAATAGAGTAGCTGGTACATAAATACGCTTCTAATAGTATTTTAAAACCTGAGTATTAGTTATTTGGATGTTTGTAAAGTTATAATGACATTAACGATAATAATGCATAAGAAACAACTGTAAAATTACTTTTCAGTGGATGTAGGCAAATGAAAAATCTATTTATCTAATCTAAACATTATCGCAATAATAAAAAGGTACAAAATATATTTATTCCAATTAAAGAAAATTAACTTGAACTTGAATTCTGATTTAAAAATATCATAGATTATTTTTAAATCAGAATAGTTTCGCTAGTACATAAATAAGCTTCTAATCTCATTTTAAAACCTGAGGATTAGTACTTTAGATAGGTGATAATAATTCAAATGGGGATACAACCCTTATTGCTAAGTATCATGACTGACATGTGTCAGATACATCTTTTTGCGACACCGTTTAAATTTTCAACTTGATTTCCCTGAAACCTGGAATTTCTCTGTAATCATATTCTATTGAATCAGTGATGCAATGATATGTCTAGTAGAGTAAACAAGGCACAATGAGCCGGGTCAGCGCCACCTCCTGCGTCTCTGCCAGCACGTGAAGTTCTTCCATGAGGTCCCCTTACCTCAACCCACCTCTCACCCAATATGGCCTGAATCTGAGAGGCTCACACTAATCCAATGAGCTCCCTCCACACTGAGATGCTTGATAAAGGCCAGACGGAAAAGTACACACTGTATGTTCCAGGGCCGGTGGTCGAGGTGGTGACCTCTATAGATTCTGTCCAATAGGATACAGATAAAGTTGTTTGTGTAATTATAAAGTTGCTTCCCTAGTCTCTTGCATTATGAATTTGGAGCAAAGTCAAACTAGAGAGTGCAACCCTGGTCCCGTGTTTGAGACGAGACAAACATGTTGATGTTCAGACGTGTGAAATAGACAAACTGACACCAGACATTGTGTTAGATCTTTAATATTTTCAATATTTAGTTTTTTTTTGTTGTTTAGAAATATTGCACATGGTCAACATGCCTGCTTATGAGATAACACTCACCTCGCTCATCCTAAAATTCCTTCTCCAAAGTAAGGACAGTTTATTTTTAAGCACAATCATACATTGTACACGCATACATGTGTGTGTATGCACATATGTCTGTGTGGGTGCGTGCGCGCGTGCATGTAATTGCACATGCATGCAGATGGACACTTTACAGCCCTAACTCCTAAGAGATGTGAGTTGATAGTCTTCTATTACCTGTATTTTGTTTATATATATATATATATTTATATATTTTCTATCCTGAATATATATTTCATATATATCCTGAATCAACTGGGTTTGATAACAGTCAAGATGACGGACAAAATAGTCGTGGTGACTATAAAAATACTGTCTCTAGAGTAGAATATAGAATGTAGAATACAATGAAAAATATACTATTGATAATGTTGCTGTGTGGTGAACGAAAAAAGGTTGATTGTGTTAACACGCTACCTGCATGTGCCAAAACATACACACACACCCAAACACAGACCTAAATGCACATTTATAGAAATACCGGTATATATATTTTTTTCACACATCCAACTGTATACAGAGAAATGAAAGAGATACCCATAATAATAACTACCCCCACTCTTCACTGAGGAAGCAAAGAGCCAAAAAGTGCTATTCAAAAATTGTCTTTGACTTTTAGTAAGTTATACTCTCTATCTCTTCAACAATAACAATAATCGTGTGATTCTTTTTTGTTTTTCTTTTATACCATAGTTAAAGATAGTATCACAACAGCTCATTCCTCTCACTGACTGACTGCACTGGATTTAATATCTATGGCACAGAGCCTCCCCCCCCCCCCCCCCAAAAAAAAAACAAACAAACAGAGTAACCCACCCATTTCCAAGAAAAAAATAAAATGTCCTATTGCACCATTTGATGGGAAAGGATAAAGTGTCGAGAAGAGGGGGGAGGAGGGGGAGGGCTCCAGAGACTGCCCTCCAGGGCTGGTCTAGGATCTGCTTTCCCTGAACTAACCCTAACCAGAACCATCCTGAGCTACATAGCGCTTGACCCGGGACCAGTGCTTAAGGGCACTTTCTACCAACACTTGAGGGGGGGGAGGAGGGAGTGGGGGGGGGGTCAGAGGGATGTTGATAACATACGGAACAAGGTTATTATTTTTTTTTCTACTAAAACAATCTCTAAAAACAATACTTTCCTGATTTAACTTACGGCGGTCCCAGACGAGAAGGGCCGCACAAATTGTGCAAACACCTGATTTCAACGTTTTACAAAACGACAAACGCCCCCCCTGCCCCCCCCCTCACCCACTTCTATGTCTGGTGAGAAATCGTGGGGCCGGGCGAGGGGGAGGGAGGGGAGGGGGGGGAGAACCACCCCAGGTACGATTAAAAGTCGAGGGGCCAACACACTGATTCTGTCCCCTTCTTTGTCCAGAGTTTCTTTTTTTTGTACGATTTGTCTTTTATGCTGGAGAAGAAACACGAGAGAGCCACGAGAGAAAAACAGGCCACGGTAAAACGGGTTATTTCCACGGCAACAATAACGAGAGAAAGCAACATCATATTATCCACTGGGAGATTCAGAGAAGTTTGGTTAAAATTCTTCTTGTTCTCTCTGTTGGTACGCTTGTCTTGTTGTTGTTGTTGTTGTTGTTGTCCTTATTCACGATTATTACTAGTATCTGTCGTCCTCTTGCTGGAATCTTTCGTCCAATGAACGTCATCCAGTCGTCTTCTTCTTCTTCTGCGTTTCCTCGGCGCTCGGTCCGGAGCCGTCAGTGTCGAACTTAACGTTGAATCTTCAAAGCCTCACAACCAATAGTCTCTTTACATAATCTCTTTATGGTTTTTTGGGGGGAGGGGACCCCCAACAGATATACAGACATATAATAATCAGCTCCCGCCAATGAGGACTCAGTCTTTTCAAAATGGCAATAACTGAAGGTGCAAAGATTGGTCACACGTCATCCCGGCTCCTGCCTTCTCGTTGTTTTACAGGAGCGGACAGATGTCATGCTTTCAGTTTCTCTTCTCACTACAATCACTAAAAACTGTGCAGGCCGATGGCTTGGTCAGACCAGGGTTGACTACGTCTGTGTACGAGTGCTTACGCTGCACAGATGTGTCCGTGTGTGTGTGTGTGTGTGTGTGTGTGTGTGTGTGGTGTGTGTGTACGTGTGCGCTGTCTGTCCTGCAGCATCGAGGGGCTGTGGAATCCCAGTGGAGGTCGTTGGGGTTGTGTTTGCGTCCCGACCACTGTGCTGAGGAGTGGACGGGCGAGAAGGAGGAGGAGTCAATGGCATCTGAGGGCTGGCTGGCTGGCTGGCAGCAGCAAACTGCATCTGCACGAGAAATGACAAAGTGCCTTTGTGTGTCATGGTCCTTGGTGGCGGCTCCTGGGGATCGCTGACCAAGAGTAACAGTCTGATTTGGTAAGGATGTGTGTGTGTGTGTGTGTGTGTGTGTGTATGCTGGAGATTATCAGGGTTTGTGTGTGCCAGAGAGATAGAGAGTGTGTACCACAGAGTTTGTGTCAAACTACTGTACAAATGTGCAGAGATCAGACCTGGGCAAAGTGTTGAGTGAAAATACTCTGGATACTTCGGGGGAAAAACTCTCAACGAGCAGAAGTCGACTCGTCCGTTTTCTTGAGGCTTGTTTTGTCTGATGAATCAAGCGCACCTTGAGGAGTTTGAATCTTTGAGTCCATATTCAATCTGCCCAGGTCTGGTGGAGCTTAGTGCCAGTAGAACAGGTCCTGCTGGAGTCCTCCTTAGTACTGGTTCAACACTTCCAACAACATTCTGTGGGGATGACACACTTCTCTCTCTCTCTCTCTCTCTTCTTCTCCTCCTTGATTTTTCCTCTTTGTCATCCTCTCTCCAGCTTATGATCCTTCGCTTTTCGGCTCCTCGGGGCTCCGGCTCCGGTCTCCCTGCTGCTCCGCCCCTCCCTCCTCCCGGGCTGATTGATTGAAAGAGGAGCTGTGGGACGGGACGGGCGGGTAGACGTCGGCCGCCCCCCCGAGCTCGAAGGACCCGGGCGTGGCCGTCTGCATGATCTTCTGACGCACCTCGCGGATCTTCAGCTGCAGACACACCTTGGTGGGGAACGTGTCGGAGTAGCGCGCCTGGAAGGCAGCGGTGGCCTGAGCTGGAGCGGAGAAGAGAAGGAGAAGGAGAAGGGAAATTAAAGGGATTCAAACTTCACGATATCAAGTTTTGCAAAGGGGCGGAAAGTTTCCAGTAAATTTCCGGAAACTTTCCGGACACTTTTCACGGGAATATTAAGCTCGGGAATTTTGGGTATTTTGAAAAAAAAAAAAATAAGCAAATTAAACGCTGAGCAATAAAAACATCATTCAAAACTCTATTTTAAAGATGTATGAAACGTTGAGTTTCAACCCTCCACTGTGCATTCTTCCATCACATGCACAGATAACTCCCAGCATCCTTCACTCTACAGCAGGGCTATTGAGGCCTGCTGTAGAGTGCAGGACTAGTCAGGTAAGTTTCCATGATATTACTGGGAAAATATATCAGCATGCTGATTGAGGATTGTTCATCTGTTCATCTAGCCTATTTCCATTCATTTATCCATAAATTGTAAAATATTTTTACAGACGATTCCAATTGTTTGGCTAACTATTTATATCTCTCTGGCATTGCATTAGTGTTTTTTTACAAACTTTTTTCTCATCTTATTCTACAGAACAATGCCACGTGCACTATCTCATGTGTGGAGACATTTCACCCCATCCAATGTAGAAGGAAAGGCTGTGTACATTTGCAAATACTGTGCAAAGACCTATGTTAAGAATGACACAATGATGCAGAAGCATATAGTCAAGTGCCCAAAGTTTCCTCAGGGCTCAAATCAGCCTATGACAAAACAAAATGTTTATATTTATGTCTGAATATGACAAGGTAACGATCTGTTCAGTCTGTGTCTGTTTTGATTTCACTTCCTGTTTTATTTTGGTGTCTGGGTTCTTGTGTCTCATGTCTACCTTTACTTCCTGTTGGTTTCCCCACACACCTGTACCTTGTTGTCATTAAGCATTCCCTATTTATACCCTGTGTTTCCCCTCACCCTCTGCCAGATTGTCATTGTCTCCTGTGTGTGTACATACTCTCCAGCGATTTCTTCCGTGTTTGGACTACCTGGTTTTTGGACTCTGTCTGGATTTATGACATTCGATTTCTGCCTGTTCCCTGTCTGGACTTGTTACTTTGGACTATTTAAGTAAAGTTTTATTTAA